>NC_079208.1:13634435-13814435 GCF_026745355.1 Beta vulgaris subsp. vulgaris
GAGTTGTCTTCAGCAAAGAATATTGTGATGATCCACAATCAATAAAACTGGTATTCAATCTTTAACTTGAGCTGCCTTTCTTAGCATTGTTGTGAACACTAGGGCTGTGCAAAACCTAGGGTCGGGTCGGGAATGGGACCGGACTAGAGATTCAATTTTGGTCCTCAGTCTACAAAAAAACTGATTCCGAGTTTTCGGTCTGGTCCGGATTAGATTTTCTATTATTTTAGTAAAAAAGAGTTTATACGCTAAAAAAAAGTTTTAAAAGGTAGAAAGTTAACAACCACCTAATTATAACTTTAGGAAATGTATTTATTTTATAAATATATATATTTAAATAAAATAAAAATATATTTTGTAAAAAATATAAATTCCGGCCCAACAAGTACAAGACCGGACCTGACTGAAAAATTTCCAGTCCCGTCAAAAAAATGCCAGATTCTAGTCCACCGGTCTGACCGATTCCTATCCAGTGCGGTCCATTCCGTCCTAGACCGGTGCACTCCCCATAGCCAAGAGTGTCTTCACTTCCTTCAAAAATGTGATCTTCAATTATTCGACCTTCATTTATGGAAGCAAATGTTAACCATATAATTACGTGTATGCGAGTTACCTATAAAAGTAATTAACTTAGAAATAATACATCAAAGAACAAAGAATTTGAATTATATAAACATTATCGTACTGAAATAATTCCATTATTGATATTGATATCTGTAACACATTTTTAAAAACTTACCTCATTCATGTAACTTGTTCAATAGTTTGCAATTCTGTTTTTCTTTTAATTTATGTTATTGTTTCATTAATTTTGATACTGATATAAATAGCAACATAATCCAACGACACTATTGGTTATAAGTTAAACCCTAGAAATACATGCCGTCATTTTGTCCATCTTATTCATCTTCTATAACACAACTACTATTCAAATATCAAAACAATTTCATAAAAGGATTAACACAAAACTATCATACAAATTATTTAAAACATGTCTCTATCGACAATAAGCTTTGATAATTCATGATTTTTACTCAATTCACTATAAAATATTTTCAAATTATCTTACAACATATACAGTTATATATGCTTACGAAGTTACGACTTTTGGAAATTTGATGGATGTAATAATTTGTCTCTGCTTCATAAGTTTTTTTTAAAAACAATTTAGGTACCTTTATTAAATGGGGTAAATCCAAAATTACAACATTACTCCTCAAAGGAAAAAAGCTTTAGAACAATTTCCTAGTGACCCATACTTTGGCACGCAAGATACGGCCATATTAAAGGTTTGTGGAAGTCAAGTATAAGGTAAGAAGATCAAACTTTGTGGCTGAATCTTTAGCCAAACAAGGTTTGAACAAGATTGACGAACTCTTGCTCGGATTTAGCATGGTATGCGATCTTGCTGCTGAGTTGAGGATTGTAGTGCTAGCTGGCTTGTCCCATCTACTAGTTCGCATAATTTTACATTTCGAAAACTTCCATCACTAATAATTAAAAAATAACTTTTTAAGAATAAACTCTTTCCAACAGTTTAATAATAATTCAAAAATAACCTTTAAGAACAAACTCTTTCCAAATAACTTGGATTAAAATAATCTTGAAAACAATTCCTTTTCTTATCTCCCCTTTCTTTTTCTAAGTATATATATATATGTATATATATATATATATATGTATATATATATATATATATATATGTATATATATATATATATATGTATATATATATGTATATGTATATATATATGTATATGTATATATATATGTATATATATATATATATGTATGTATATGTATATATATATGTATATGTATATATATATGTATATGTATATATATATGTATATGTATATGTATATGTATATGTATATGTATATATATATGTATATGTATATATATATGTATATGTATATATATATATGTATATATATATATATATATGTATGTATATGTATATATGTATGTATATGTATATATATTATTAACTATTTGTTACTAGTTAAATATACTTCCTCTGTTTAGAAATAGTTGCACTGTTTGCAAAATATTTACTATTCACATGTTAAACTTTGATCGTCTTTGGTGATTTATATTTTAGAAAAAAATATGGTCATATGGAATCTGGTTAGATGCGTCTCAACATATATTTTTTTAATATCAACTTTTATAATTGTTACTTATTGATAATCAAAGATATTAATGGTTGAAAACATTCATTGGCAAGCGTGAGAACATGAAATGGTGCAACTATTTCTAAACGGAGGAATTATAACATTCAACGAATACAGTTTAGAAATTTATGTCACAATCTGCAAATTCATATTTTCAACTTTCATTATTTATGGAAAGATGTTTAGCTCAAATTGGAACTCCATTTGTTCAATTTTCATTCTTACAAATCCGTATGAACACGAATCAAATTATGAAAAATCACAAAGTTAATGACAAATTTATTTTTTAGATGTAAACATAATTAACTCTAACATTATGAATTCATATTACAACATTTCTAATATATGGACAAAAAAAATCTTGCCAATATTCTCCAAGCTTAACTTTATACTTTATAGTGTTCTCCGTTATATTTAATAATTTTTTCCATCTTCAACCTTTTCGGTGATGACGAAGTTTTTTCCTATTAAATCTTCTGTTAAAAAATTCGAAGGCCCAAAAGTAAATATCTCACAATAATTTCCGGTGAGTAAAACGTGGAACATTTTCTGGCTAATGTGAGGTGAGAAAATCTCCATCGAGTATAAAAGATGATCAAGAAGTTTAAAATGCAAAGGTCTTGTTCATGCTGTTTTCTCGTAAGACATGTAGAGGTGAGAAATTTTTCCGGCGAGTTAAAATTCTTTGCGGACAAAAATTTTTCGGTGAGTAAAGCTTTCCAGCGAAATTCAAAAAGTAAATAATGGTTGGAAATAAGAGGAAGAGAAGTCAATACCGAGTGTAACCACAATTAACAATTTCTAATTTTCGTCCGTATAAGTTTTAAAAGGCTAAAATTCAGTCATCATATAGCACTTAAGCAACCTCTAAACTGTCATATCTTATCTTAATCTAAAGCTTTTACCGGTGCTCAAAGAGCAAAATTCATCTTGGCCATCAATCTCTCATATTTTCTCTTCCCCAAGTACAGCTTGATATAGCTGAACTCTCAAAATCCTGCCTTATTAGTATGATGTTATCTGCCCCTATTGATTTGTGTACAATCATAGCTCGATCTAAAGCTGATTGGAGGTTTGTAAAGGGAGATATTGATTACCTTGAAATGGGTAATAATTGGATCCTTCTCTGCTTTGCAAACCCCCAAGATTTGTCTCTAGTTTGGAGTGAACGCCCCTGGCATATTCATGGTGATTTATTTGTCATATGCCCTTGGAAACCATCATTGGATCCCTATTTAATTTGGAAATAATCAAATGGGTGGATCTTTGGGTAAGGGTTGTAACACCCCGATAATTCTCTCTTTCGAAAAATGCATTTTCAATATAAAACATAGAAAATTACCAAAGCAGCATTATCGCCCATTTGATAACATATCGGCTTATTCAGAATTTTGTAGATAACATATAACTAAACTTCATACTTTAATATAATAAATAAATAAGTATTTAAAACCAACACACTATAAAACAATCTGTTACACAAGCTCTCCATTCCCAGATACCCATGATGCAACATCTACAAACCTATAGATATCAATGTTTTAAAGAATCTGCTCACCAAAATGGGTCATCACAAGATCAATAAGGCAAATCCATGATCATATACACAAACAAAGCTGAGTACTACATAATAATACATAAACATTCCTCACATGACTAAGAAATAATCAGCAATGATAAATAATAACATAACAATCTAAGATTCTGCAGAAAATTTTTACTGAACTAAACTTAACCATCTCTTTAATACTTAATTGAAATAGTTATTGGACAGAGTTGTCTAACTAAACAAGCCTTCACCTAGGAAGACGAACTACATGCGCGACTCCGTATTTCAGAATGACCTACGATATCGAGGAACCTTTGAAAAATAGGAACGGTGATCAATCCGTTTCCCAGAAAAAGTCATGGGCTACCACCATGTTCTCCAACTCCTGATTGTCCAACTTCAAACGTGTACCAATCTAAAGTTTATTACTATCCAAGTTACACTTTACATGATTTACCATATATTACTTTTTATGACACACAAGTAACACATACATATATAATCAAACATTCACAACTGAACTCCTTTTTATCTTAGGATTATATAAGTGATTACACAACTTACAATCCAAGATTAATTCCATTTTATTCCAATCTTTTTTATTTGTTGATCCTAGCCAATTATCAACTTTCCTTTCAAAGGTATAATTTATCAACCTACCAAACAAGGCACACGGTCCTCATAAAGTAGTGAAAATAATACTATAAGGGAACTCATGATTGAACTCAATATATATATACAATTCCCCATGTGCATTAATAAATAAAGTTCCCAACCAACATGCTTGAATCAATATTTCATACAAACATGATAACCAACTCATAATCAAATCTCATAATCAACATGTTTGCACACATGCATAAAACATGTAAAATCCAATCATAATAAAATCACATATGAACTTACAAAGTTTCTATACATGATAATGCAACGTTTCCTTCCTGAAATCATGAAACTACATCACATAACATATAGGTATGTACGTCCCTTGTGTAAAAAAAACTGATAGGCCACCTTTAATCACTTTAAAAGCCGCCTACTGGAAAGATCTCCGCCTAAAACAACCAATATAATTCAAAGTCAATACTCTAAATAAAATCCAACAACTTTAAAATACTTTAAATCCACTTTAAAAATATATTTAAAAGTTGTCTTTACCATATAAAATTCAATTACTTATTTTATCTAGCATAGTACTACTATACTAGTAATTAAAATCCATAAAACTCCATTATTAATGTCCTTTCTAAAATTTCAGCAACTTATAAAATTTAAAACTCTCTTTATATACTTAAACATGCTTGAATTCATAATTTTAATCAATCTCATAGTTTATAACATGCTACTATGATTTTCCAAAATTTAACACCCTAAAAATTCATGTTTTGATAATTAAATATTCAATCAAAAAATAATAATCAAATCTGAAATTTTATTCTTTTAATACATAATTTATATAATTAAATATTCACCATTAAACACAACAATTTAAAGTTATTTATCGTTATTAGTACTAAAATAAAACATAAAAACACAATCTTTAATCAAAACTTAAGGAGGAAGAAAAGAATTAAACCAACGAATCAAAGAAACAAGGACAAAGGCGTCGGCAGTGGACAATAGCACTGGCAGCAGTGGCACAGCAAGGATGGCGGCGGTTGTGGAGGTGTGGTGACGTTTCTTGGTGAAGAAGAAAGCATTACTTGAAGAAGAAGAAATAGAATTGGAAGAAAACAGAAAAAACTTGAAAGAGAAGAGATAGAAGGTGGGGCGACTTTTGGAGTTGTGAGGAGGAGAGAGAAAATTTTGTGTGGTAAAAATAATTGGGTTTAAGATATTTATAAGTAGGCTTTTCCTTTTGGGCTTAGCAAAAGGAGATTGGGTTTCAAAAAAGTTTAATGATGAATAGGATTGATGTTTTAAACTCCTAACATCAATAGAGATCCTCTTCCTAATCCACTTAGAATTTGGATTGCTCAAGCCCATATAAACTTCTTTTCCAAATCCAATTAGTATTTCAAACATTTTTCAAAGCACGCCTAAACAAAAATATTCTAACTTCCTTAATACCTTAAAATAATTCCTTTAACTTTCAAAATAGTCAACCTTCTTTGAATAAATCAATCATTTCAAACTAAATTATGTTTAAATATAAATATATAAATACTAAAATACATTTATAAAATCTATAAAATCACGGGGGTTAATAGTCTACCCCTCTTAAAGAAGTTTCGTCCCGAAACTTGAAACGAAAAACTCACACATTTTCAAAAGTATGAACTCATCTTTCATTTGAGAAATATTATGCCACTCATGTGCACACTTTTACCAACTTAAAGCAATTGTGTTACTCATGAACACATTTTCTTATGCAGAGAATCTATTTATTTTGCACCAATATGTGCAAATCGCTAAAATAATCATAAAAATGCATAAAAAGCTCATAAAAATAGCCAAAAAGCGCGAAATTCTATCACATTCTATCCCCCTTCACTAGTGGAAAAATGAAGAAGGGCTGCGCTGAAAATGGCCTGTAGGGCTGCGCTTTTTGACAGCAGCCCTTTCAATAGCATCCCTTCACTTTTCAAGTAGGGCTGCGCTAGTAAAGCGCAGCCCTTCTAAGCTTGAAGGGCTGCGCTTTTTCAACAAGCGCAACCCTTCTAAGCTTGAAGGGCTGATGGCTCCAGGAGCCCTGCTACTATGAAGGGCTGCGCTAGTTGGAACTAGCGCAGCCCTTCTAAGCAAGAAGGGTTGCGCTTTTTGTAAACTAGCGCAGCCCTTTTCCTAAAAAATTTTTTTTTGAATTTTATTACCCCTGCAGCCTGCACACAGCAGCCCTTCCCTCCCCTCCCTGCCCTGCTCCTGCACACAACAGCCCTCCCAGCACCCACCCCCTCACTGCCCCCCCTCCTAGCCCCCACCCCCTGCCTCTGCCCACCCCAGCCCACCCCCTGCCCACCCCTAGCCCACCCTTGCCACACCTCTGCACACCCCCTGCACCCACAGCCCACCCAGCAGCCCCCACCACCCCACACCACCACCCCACCCCCACCCAAAACCTCCCTTGGACAAAAAAAAATGCAAATTGCAATACGATAATATATGACAAGTGGAGAAAGGTAATGATTAACTTCAAATATATTTATAATGTAAAAAGTTTACATAAAATTGATAGAAATACATTCGAGCTAAATGTCATCCTATGCAATCATCGGTAATGTGGGACGCCAACTTATCCCGAACTTCATCTATTTCTTCTTTGGTGAAGTTCCTCAAACGTGGTGTAGAATTCGCATAAACCTTGCAAAACAACCAAGAAATAAACACATATATAAGAATTCAATCATTTTACCGTAGTTAGTACTTCTAAAAATGACATATACCTTCCCGAAATTCAATCAAAATCAAATGCAAGCCTAAAAGTCTACACACTATTTATAATATATCTCATATAATCATGTTCAAAGAAAATTTGGGATTAAATGACTTGATAAGTACATTTTGGGAGCGAAAAGGTCAAAATAGGCCGGAAATGGCCTTTTGGTTCCCGAAATGCAACCAACAACAAATGCAAGCCTAAGAATCTACATACTAGTTATACTATGCCTCATAGAATCGTGTTCAAAGAAAATTGGGGTTAAATCACTTCAAAAGTACATTTTGGGAGCGAAAAAGCCAAAATAGGCCAAAATGGGCCGGAAATGGCCTTTTCGTTCCCGAAATGCAACCAACAACATATGAAAGCCTAAGAATCTACATACTAGTTATATTATGCCTCATATAATCATGTTCAAAGAAAATTTGGGATTAAATCACTTATAAGTACATTTTGGGAGCGAAAAGGCCAAAATAGGCCGGAAATGGCCTTTTCGTTCCCGAAATGCAACAAACAACATATGCAAGCCTAAGAATCTACATACTAGTTATATTATGCCTCATATAATCATGTTCAAAGAGAATTTGGGTTTAAATCACTTCATAACTACATTTTGGGAGCGAAAAGGCCAAAATAGGCCGGAAATGCAACAAACAACAATTGGAAACCTAAAAGTTACATACTTTCGAAGATCACCAACATCTTTGCAAGTTGACGATATCGAGCATGAACCTCATGACGTAATACCCACACGCAGTCCACCTTCTTGTACCGGACACTAAAATTCACCAAAGATGCAATAAATGACATGTTAGATGTGTATTATGTGTTTCTATAAAAGGATGCAAAAAATTACTATGTTACCTCGACTAAATCCAAACAGGAGGTTTTGTTGTCGAAGTCCAGATGCAATAACCCTTCATCACACTACATCAATACATTATTATAAGATTAGATGTACATTTAATATTTAATAAGTGTGCATATATGAGTTTCGATTAGGCTACCTATTTAACAATGATTTGACTAGTAAGGACGTATTGTTCTTTACGCAAAGAATCAAAGTGGTAGACTTCGTTACGTGACAAACATATTGCAATCAGTGTCCAATGGTTCCTACAACAATAAAAATGTTATTATTATCGTAGAACAACTAATAGGTCAATTTAATTAAAGTAAAAAGTGAGTTTAAGAAGCATACGATTCAATGTAAGGAAGAAGAATGATCTTATATCCAAGAGAGAACATGCTTCAAAGAATCCTTGAGATATGCTTTCACCTCCTTTTGTTTTGTACGCAACTGTACTCGTACAAGCTTGGACATAACCAACCAAACATTGGCTCACTAGATGCCTCAAATCATTGTATAATAGCCTGAGAAATCATATTGATTAAAATAAAACTTACTTATTATGGAAGTTATTAGTTGGATTGAATACTATAATTAAGGCATATATGTATATTTATTAATTTATATACTAATAAGTATTACCTCATGAATGTTTGTATCATGGAAACATTCAACTCTTCCTCAAGTAAGAATTCTTTAATATCAACCTTAGAAATGAAGGTCGATGATCCTCAAAGTAGTGGAATTGGTGGTGCGACAACTTAATCTCAATCATTGCTTCATCGTCTACATCGCTACGCACTCATGTAGCCAAAAGCACGGTTGAGTAAGGCCTTGCACCACCTCATATCCGTAATGAGTGGAGACTTTGCCGTAGAAACATTTACTTTCTCCACTTGGGCACGTCGGCCTTCCTGAGGTGAAGCTACCTTCTTTCCCTTCCTGTCGGCCTTCCCCGAACCCTAGTAATTAGTTAAATTAAAAGATATTACTGACAATCATATATAGGAACTATAAAAGAAAACTATGTATATAACTTATGTTAATCATTGTACCTAGTCTGATAACCGCACCAATGCACGCGGCCATAAAACATAACTGCCAAGGGCATTAGTCACTGAGTGTACACCAACTTCTGCATTCGGCAGCGGAAGAGGAAATCTTCGAAACCGGCACAATGTCTGAAACGCTGCCACATAGTGAATATCAGCGACTGGCTGGTTGTGCAATCGTACCCGGTCCCTAGGGGGCTGTGCAGACCATAACAACGACAATGAAACTCCATGACCATCTCCTTGAGTTAATAGCTCACATGGTGTCTCTTCCTTTAAAAAAAACTCTATTCATAGTTAGTCTATGAAACAACATATATATAGTAAGAAATCATGCATTTAAGAACAATAGTTGTGATATTAAAGATTACCGTGAACTCCGGATCTGGATGAGGCTGCGTAGGAACAGGCTGCGTAGGAACACTGCCCTGCGAGAAAGCACCAAAAGTCGGTAAGCCCATCTGCGCCAAAATGGCGTTGAAATTCTGAGTCATCTCCGCTCTGAGCTCCTCCCGAATTTGGGCTTTCATAGCCTCCACATCTATGGAAGCTGCTGAATTGACACTAGAGGCACTGGATTTTGACGTAGAGGTGTATTGATCACCATACACCTTTCTCACCCCGAGGCGGACACCTCCTACGCCCCTCACACGTCCATATGGTCCCGTCCTAGAGTCTCGTGTAAGGCATCAACTTGTCCTCTAGGAGTGAACTCACCAGTTGCCTCCTTTTCCTTCAAGCCAATCTGCATAAGGATAAGAGAGAAATACTCGTGAGCGCACAAGTTATATTATTATGTACCTTATCAAAAACTTATAATATGTACTTACAATGGCATTAGCTATCTGTTTTGTTCCGGGATCAGGATGACTCTCTGTCCCTTTGCATCAACCCCATGCATGGAACACCACCAATCGAGCACTCTATCTGGTTGCCAAGGCTGTGCAACTGTCGTCGTAGAGCTAGTGCCCGATGTCGTGGTCGACGCAATCGTGGGGTAATGGCTATACATCCACGATTCTCTCGCCTGACCATACGACTGAGCACCCAGATGGTGATAGTACTTCCTAGCTTTTGCATTCGCGCTATTTTCTCACGAATGCCTAAACACACAAATATAAACAAAGGTTAGATATGGTGTTATACAATAATATTGGATCTAAAAGTATTAAATCTTAGCTAGTAAAATATTCTTACAACAACTTCGGGGTTGTTTTTTGTGCAACAAATGCATGCCACTGCTCAGTGTGATATGCCTCCATATCTGATATGGAACTTGGAGGGCACCTCAAATGATGTCCGTGAAGCCTCAGAAGGTGGTGTTCTCCCCTGTAGATTTTCTTCTTCTTTGTACCCCGACTTTTCTCCGCTTCGTGATCCACCCCGACACTAGCTTGGCCTTGAAGTCTCGAACCTCTGGGCAACCGCGGATAGAAACACTTCTTCTTGCTTCATATTTGAATATGAATTGATTCTACAAAAACGCATTTCACAAATTAGTAAATATTACATAGTATATTTAACTAAAGTGTTAAGTTCTAAAGTATTGTACGCGAAGCTTACCATAGTATCTTCCCAAATCATCTTTTCAAAGACTCGGGCACCTCTTTCCATGAGTGGAGAATGGAGAGCTTATGCATGCAAATCCCAACTTGCATGGCATTTTTGACGCCATTTTCCACAAGGTTGCCCCAAATGATCGTACTCCAAAGTCATTAGGGTGGGTTTCCCTAGTGACTTTGTAGGTCCCCTTCCTTTCCTCTTTTTCGTCTCCAAGTTCTTACTTGGCCTTTGTAAACCTTTTTCTTCACGGCGAGCCTAACCAATTGTCGCCATTCCTTTTCGTAATCGAAACACTCATCCTCGGTAGTGTGTTCCGCACTCGTATCCGTATGCACCTCCGCCATGTCCCTGAAATTGTACAAACATACGCATTAATAAAAAAAATTAAAAATTAAGTCACTAGGAAAGGGGGCAGTAGGGGGGTGGCAGTGGGGTGGCAGTGGGGGATAGGGGCAGTGGGCTGGAAGGAGAGTATGGGAGGGGCAGCAGGGAGGGGCAGCAGGGAAGGGGGGAAGGGTGCAGCAGGGAAGGGGGAGGGAAGGGTAGCAGGGAGGGGGGCAATAGGGGAGGGTGAGGGGGAGGGGGAGGGTGCAACAGGGGAGCGGGGCAGCAGGGGGACGGTGAGGGGGAAGGTGCAGTGCAGCAGGGGGAGGGGGCAGCAAGGGGAGGGGGAGGTGTGCAGCAGGGGAAGGGTGAGGGGGAGGAGGGCAGCAGGGGGAGGGGGACTAATAATGCCCCAAATTTTTAAAAAAATGACAAATAGTGCCCTTAATGACTAACGGCAGTTAACTCCGTTAGTCATTAGTGTTAATTAACCCTAAAAAAACCTAAAAAACTCTAATTAACCTAAAACAAACCCTAAAAACCCTAACTAACCTAACCCCCTCTCTCTCCTCTAACCCACCACCCCCAACAACCCCAACCCCAGTCGCCCGCCCCCTCCCCTTCCCACAACCACTCGCGCCGCCCCCTCCCCTTCCCCGTCCTTCGCGCAACCACCGGCACTTCCTCCCTCCCTCACGCACCAAAACTTCCTCCCTCCCTCACGCACCGGGACTTCCTCCTCCTCGTCGCAACGAAACTTCCTCCTCCTCGTCGCAAGACTCGATCGACGCAACATCCACCGGCGGTGCTTTAGATCTCCATCAACACCGACGAAGAACGAACGAGTGCTTCAGATCTGGGGTGTGGCGGCGTTTGCGGGAGAAGGGGAGGGGAGGGGGTGTTACGCAGTTGCAAGGGGAAGGGGAAGGGGTTGCGGGGGTGGGGAACGGGGGAGGGGTGCTGCGCAGTTGCAGGGGTAAGGGGTTGCGAGGGGTGGGGAAAGGGGGGAGGGGGTGCTGCGGCAGGGGAAGGGGAAAGGGCTACGGGGGATGGGGAAAGGCGGAGGGGGTGTTGCGGGGTGGTAAGTGTAATGGGGGGAAGAGGTGGGGTGGGGGAGGGGAGGGGAGGTGGGTGGGTGGTGGGGGAGGGGTGGTGGGGGAAGACGTGGGGTGGTGGGTTAGGGTTAGTTAGGGTTAATTAGGTTGACTTGGGGTTAATTAGGCTGACTTAGGGTTAATTAGTTTGACTTAGGGCTAATTAGTTTGATTTAGGGAAAACTTGTAAATAAACACTAACGGTGACTAACGTCCGTTAACTTTTGGGGTATCTGGTGAATTTTTTAAAAAGTTAGGGGTATCTAGTGAATTTTGAAAAAAGTTGGGGTATTTGGTGAATAAATTTTTTTGTCAAGGGTATTTGGTGAAAAAACCGTATATTATACCTCATATAATCATGTTCAAAGAAATTTTGGGGTTAAATCACTTGATAAGTACATTTTGGGAGCGAAAAGGCCAAAATAGGCCAAAATAGGCCGGAAATGGCCTTTTCATTCCCGAAATGCAACCAACAACAAATTAAAGCCTAAGAATCTACACACTAGTTATATTATGCCTCATATAATCATGTTCAAAGAGAATTTGGGGTTAAATGACTCGATAAGTACGATTTGGGAGCAAAAAGGCCAAAATAGTTACAAATTGGAGAAATTACACAGACCTGAGTTTATGTCTCATGATTTATTGAGCTTCCGCCGTTTCTTAGGACCCTCAAGTACATGTATCCCTTCCGTGTGATCTACACGCATATAGTTCTCCGACATATTCACATCATCTTCCACACTAATTTGAGGATAGGTAAAAGGGGGAGGTCCTCAAATGCATCATATTCTTCCTCATCATCAACATCACCAATACCGAGGATACTCCTTTTACCAGGTACAACAATTGACCACTTATGATCAGCAGGATCAGTTACAAAAAATACTTGCTTGACTTGTGATGCAATCACAAATGGCTCCTCAGTTTCACGTAGACGACTAAGGTCAAGAAGAGTGAATCCGCAAGGATCATCGTTTCTTACACAACTAACGTCGATTATCATCAACCCACTTGCAACACAAGAGGCAAATATTAAAAGTACAGTAGTCCAACTCCCATATTTCTTGTATTCGCCCATAATAGTTGCTTTCAGCATTAACAGGCGACTTATCTTTCGAGCTTGCATATTGTGTAGACGACGCCACAAGTGAAACACCATTATTTTGTTGCGATCTTGACTTCAGATCTTGACGTTCAGTCCAAAACGTATACCCATTAATATCATAACCCTCATAAGAGCGTACAGTTTCACGAGGACCAAATGCTAACCACTTGACTGTTTCAGGAACACTTTCATCCAAATCATGGAGTACTCGTTTATGAAACTAATCAATGAAAGTCTTGTTATGCATTTGCGTCAATGCCCTCACTCCTTTTCCAGGATTGCTAACACGTAATTCCTTCATATGTTCACCTAAATAAGGATGGACATCTGGTACGTGATGCAATACAAATAAGTGAGCTTGTTTACGCTTTTCTACAGAAGGTGTGATCAATTTTGAACCAAGTGTACCCTTGCCCTCAAGTCTGCCCTCGTGTTGGGATGTCAGAAGTCCAACAGGATCAACACTAGCGAAATACTCAGCCACAAAATTACTGATCTCTTCACCCACAATCCCTTGAATTATACTACCTTCTGGTTGTGCAGGATTCCGAACTTCATCCTTCAAAGTTCCCATATATCTCTCAAAAGGATAGCACCACCTCAAAAACACTGGACCACACAGCTTAATTTCTCGAACTAGATGCACAATGAGATGGACCATAATGTCAAAGAATGCGGGGGGGAAATACATCTCAAATTTGCATAGAGTTTCAACTAACCTGGCCTGCAAGGAATCGAGAGTCGACGGGTCTAGGACTTTGCTGCAGATTGTATGAAAAAATGAACATAGTTCTGTAATGGTGTGCCTCACATGCTTTGGAAGTATCCCACGAATTGCAATCGGTAAGAATACTTGCATCATGACATGACAGTCGTGCGATTTCATACTCGATAACTTCAACTCACCATTAAAGGTAACAAAGCGCTTCATATTCGATGAGTAGCCAGTAGGGACCTTAATGCCATACAATGACTCGCAAAAAATCCGTTTCTCTGCACGCGACATCGTGTAGCAAGCTGGTGGCAAATAATTCTTCTCCGAATCCTTCACCTTTTTACTTTTTTGAGTTTCATCATCAACCCTTTCCTCCCCTCTTTTCTTCTTCCTTCTGTCCCTTTTCTGATCCCACAACTCTGGTCGAATCCCCTCTTTTTCCAAGTAAAGTCGTGACGCCTTAACATCTTTTGTCTTGCCCGGAATATTCATAAGTGTCGCGATAATAGCTTCACAAACATTTTTCACTATGTGCATGACATCCAAACAATGTCTGACCTTTAGATCTTTCCCATATGGGAGTTTCCAAAAAATGGACTGTTTTTTCCATAATCCTGTAGGTCGATCAACCTCACTAGCAGATTTACCAAAGACTGTTTCAATGCCCTTCACCTGATTATAAACTTCAGTACCAGTTAATGGTCTATGAGCAACTTCTTCTTCAACCGTCCCATCGAATGCCTTCTTCTTAAACCGATAGGGATGGTCGCGGCTGAAGAGCCTTCGTGTGCGCTATTACACATGTTTGCAGCCCTTAAGGTGTGTAGATTTTATGTCATCTAAACAAATCGGGCAAGGTTGTTTTCCTTTAGTCTTATACCCAGATAAGTTCCCATAAGCTGGATAATCGTTCATAGTACAACAAAGCATGGCACGCAGAGTGAACATCTCATTAGCATACGCATCAAATACTTCCAAGTTGTTTGGGCCCCGATATAAGAAGCGACAGCATCATGTACTTGCGTTTCATGCACAACCAAGGAGGCAAGTTATAAACCACTAAAACTACTGGCCATGTACTATGCTGCGAACTGAGATTGCCAAAAGGGTTCATGCCATCCGTACATAATCCAAGCCTCAGATTCCTATCCTCATTAACAAATGACTTATGCACCCTGTTGATAGTTTTCCACTCAGGTGAATCAGTCGGATGCTTAAGCAGACCGTCTTTCTTCTTACGATCTGCATGCCACCTCAATTCTTCACATCTCCTTTAATTGAGAACATGCGCTTAAATCTAGGTATTATGGGTAGATACCACAACTAGGGATCGCAATGGGGCGGGTCTGGGTCGGGTCCACCTGGACCCAGACCCCTTTTTTTTTCACAGACCCAGACCCGTTGGGTCTAGATTTTTCAGACCCAGACCCGGACCCGCTGGGTCTAGCGGGTCCATGGGTCCTTACTGGGTCCTAAATGGGTCCTTCTTAGTTTTAAGTTTTCATCACATTTTTAAATATATGTAATTAAAAATTTTCCCCCTAATATATATAGTTTCTTGTATCCATGGTTCAAGAATTCTCTAAATAAAATTTTAAGAATTAACTGATAAAATATTAAAATGTTACAACTTATAAAGTTAATGTCTCTCATAAAATTTTAGAGTTTAGGTAAAAAAAAAAAATTCTAATATGTAAATGGGTCCGCGGGGCGGGTCTGGGTCTAGCATATGTGGACCCGGACCCAGACCCGACCCACGCTCTTCGGGACCCAGACCCGACCCGGACCCATTGGGTCTATAATTTCCAGGACACATTGCCATCCCTAACCACAACACCTTGGCTGGTAGTCCTTCACTACCTCCAGCTCCTTCACGCTTGTACCTCGACAATCCACAACGTGGACACTCATGTAAATGCTCATACTCATTACGATAAAGCACACAATCGTTAGGACAAGCATGTATCCGCTCGTACTCTAAACCCAAAAAACACATCAGCTTCTTCGCATAATAGTACGACTTTGGCAGTTCATTTCCATCAGGGAGCATCTCAGCTAAAACTTCCAACAACGATGTGAAACTAGAGTCCGTCCAACCAGCGTTCGACTTAATGTTGAACAGTGTTACCACCGCGGAAAGTTTGGTGTACTTTGTACAACCTGGATACAACGGCTTTTCAGCAGCCTGAGACATAGACTCAAAAATACGAGGTCGTCTACACGACTGATCTTCAACCTCGTGTATCATCTCGTCTACCCGATCCCTATCGTCATCTCCAAATTCATCATCCAAATTCTCATCCCCTAACTCATCATCATCCTTCTTTTTTTCTTCACATACATCATTCTTTACTCTAGAGCTTCCTATATACCTCCCCTGCTCACCATGCCAAACCCATACGTGGTATTGAGGCCTAAACCCACGGCGAAAGACATGCTCCCTAACCACATGTATACTACTAACCTTGCTCACATTTCTACAATCCAAACAAGGACAATAAAAGTCGACTGCTCCAGAGGATGTTTGATATTCTAATGTACTACTACAGAATTCCGAGACCCCATTCACAAACTCAATCGATTCACGACTACCATACATCCAAGTACGATCCATCTCATTCAAGAAGACCACCTCTAATAATTAAACACAACATTCATTATAATGCATTCAATCATTATTAAAGTACATACACTCACATATTCAAATCACACACGTATACAGCAAGCTAAGATAGTGACATGTTCAATTGTATGCATGCAGTCGAAGGTCCTTATCACTCCAACCTAACCCATCCTTGGACGTCTAATCTCACTAGTGAATATATGCCAACTTTTCAATTCTAAGGAAAATCCGGCAGCATTTCCCTACAGTTCTCCAAGTACACAATGTAGATAATTGCTTATCTACATATGTACCCAGAGAACAATGTAGAGAAACGATAAGCCAAGATTTTCCTCAGAATTGAAAAGAAGACACACATTCACCACCTAAGTGAGATCAAACGTCCAAGAACAGTCCCAAATCGGGGACTATTCAAGACTTACTCCTAATGAGTAAGTCTTGAACGGGTATCTAGGCATATATGATGATTCAAACAACTTGTAGATTTCATATATAGCTAAATCACATTGCGTTTTCATACAATCTCATATCAACAAATATATATACATTATAAAAAATACATATATACATCAATAAATTATCAACTGTGTCTACATGTAAACTATCTAGTTACCTCTTAACACCAACGACGAGCAATGAAGAGAAAAGAGATACTTGGGACTTTATTTGCCTTCCTTAGCCTCTTCTTCCTACAATTGACAAAACCCACATTGCACATTAATCATTTAGTTCAATTAAGAAAAACAAAAGTAACTTAAAAACAAAATTAATTCATACCTAATTAACCACTCAAATGGTGGAGAAGAAATGAGAAGAGAATAGAAGAGAAAGGTAGTGGTATGGTGGAGAAGAGAAGAGAAGTGGTGCAGTGGTGGCGGACCAGTCGAGTTAGGTCGCGCAAACCCACTATACTCGAAATTGTGGTGGGCGGCAGTGGTGCAGTGGTGGTGCACTCGAATTCCGTCGCACAATGTGGTGGTGATGGTAGTGGTGCACTCGAAAAAACTCGTTAATGTGGTAGTGGTGGTGGTGGTGGTGGTGGTGCACTGGAATTTAGGTCGAAAAAAATGGTGGTGCACTCGAAATTTTTTTGCTCGTAATAACTCTAAGTGAAAGAAAGAGGGAAAGTGTTGTGGATACTGTACATGCGCGCACTAAATTCTCAAAAATAAAAAATTAAATGAAGGGTTGCGCTAGTAATAAAAAGCGCAGCCCTAAACTACAGAAGGGTTGCGCGTTTTTTAAAAGCGCAGCCCTACTAAGTCAGAAGGGCTGTGCTTTTTAAAAAAGCGCAGCCCTACTATGTGAAGGGCTGCTCTTTTTAAAAAAAGAGCAGCCCTTCTGTTATGTAGGGCTGCGCTTTTGTACAAAAGCACGGCCCTTCACTCGTAGGGCTGCGCTTTTATCAAAATCGCAGCCCTTCCACTACAGCCCTTCCTTTTTTTTTCCCTAGTGCTTAAAGAAAACGAGTTTCGCCCTCATAACTCACCTCAAGGAACAAGCCTGGATATTTCTTCTTCATTTCCTCTTCGGCTTCCCACGTTGCCTCTTCAGACTCGTGGTTAGACCAAAGTACTTTCACGATATGGATGTCCTTATTGCGTGTACTACGCAACTTCCTGTCAAGGATCTTAACAGGTCTTTCCTCGTATGTGAGGCTACTATCGATCTGAATTCACTCGGGCTCTAGGACATGACGCTCATCAAGGATATATCGCTTGAGTTGGGAAATGTGGAATACAACATGCATCTTCTCGAACTCCATTGGCAATGCCAACCTATGGGCTACTTTCCCAATTCGCTCCAAAATCTCATATGGGCCTACATATTTAGCACTTAACTTACCTTTTTTCCCAAATCTCATGACGCCCTTAGTGGGTGATACTTTCAAGAACACCTTATCACCTATTGCAAACTCATCCTCGCGTCGTTTCAAGTCGGCATAACTCTTTTGTCTATCTTGCGTAACTTGAATTCTAGCCGGAATTAGTTTGACATATCTGACAGTTTCTTCAATAAATTTTGTCCCCAAGACTATATTTTCACTAAAATCATTCCAACAAATGGGACTTCTACACTTTTGTCCATATAATGCCTCAAAAGGTGTCATCGTAATGCTCGCATGATAACTATTGTTGTAAGAAAATTCAATTAGGTCTAATTGGTCTTCCCAACTACCTTGAAAATCAATAGCACATGCTCTTAACATGTCTTCCATGGTTTGGTTAGTCCTCTTAGTATGACCAGCAGTCAAAGGGTGAAAGGTTGTACTCATCTTCAATGTTGTCGCAAGATTTAATTGGACCTTTTTCCAAAATTTTGAAAGAAAGCTCGTATCACGATCAGAAATGATATCCCTTGGAACCCCATGTAGTCTCACCACATGCCTAATGTACGTCTTTGCAAGTTGCTTCTTTTTCCATGTCTGCTTAATGGGTATAAACATGACGGACTTTGTCACTCTATCCACAATAACCCAAATATTAGCATTATCATTCCTCGTTCTAGGCAAAGCAGTCACAAAGTCCATAGAAATAGAATCCCACTTCCATCCAGGAACATCTAAGGATCGAACCTATCCTATGGGTATCTTATGATCTATCTTCACCTTCTGACAAGTTAGGCACTTAGACACATATTCAGCTACCTCTCGCTTCATATTCGGCCACCAATAAATACCCTTAAGATCTTTGTACAACTTGTCACCCCCAAGAGGCAAAGAATATGGAGTGTTATGCCCTTCATCCATAAGACGTCTCTTAAGGTCATTACATTTTTGTGGTACACACCATCTCTCCTTAAACCTCAAACTTCCATCATCATAGATCTTAAAGTCGGCTTCCTTACCTTGCTTCATTTTCGCCTTAATCTTATCTAGGTGCTCATCCCCAACTTGACCCTCTTTGATCTCGTCGAAAACTAATAACAACCCCAAAGATAAAGCACTCAGTCTTGCCTCACTTTCCCCAGGATTTAAGATTTCTAGGATCAGCCTTTGCATATCTCGACACAACTTCTTAGGGACTATCAAGACACTCACGCTATGACTCGACTTTCTAATCAAGGGATCGGCAACCACATTTCCCCTCATGATATTGGATGTCTAGGTCATAATCCGTAATCAACTCCAACCATCTTCTCTGCCTCATATTCAGGCTTTTTGGGTGAAAATGTACTTCAAGCTCTTATGGTCTGTAAATTATCTTACAAGCGCTCCATAGAGGTAATGTCTATAAAATCTCAATGCAAACACTATGGCAGCTAACTCTATATCATGGGTAGGGTAATTAGCCTCATAAGGTTTCAATTGACGTGATGCATACGCAATTACCATCCCATGCTGTTGCAACTCACATCCCAAACCATTCTCCGAAGCATCACTATACACCTCAAATCCCTCATTCCCATCAGGCAGGGTCAAAACAGGTGTGGAGGTTAAATGTTCTTTCAAAATCTGAAAGGCTTCATCACACTTCTCACTCCACTCAACTTTTGACTCTTTCTTCATTGAGTTGGTCATAGGCCTTGCTATCTTTGAGAAATCTCTCACAAATCTCCTATAATAGCCAGCTAGACCTAGGAAACTTCTGATATCTGACACGTTCTTTGGAGTTGGCCACTCACTCACAGCTTGAATCTTAGCAAGATCTACAGAGACACCTTCCTTAGACACCTAGTGACCCAAAAATGCTACTTTCTCCAAACGGAACTCACACTTAGAGAACTTAGCATACAATTGGTTCTTCCTAAGCGTCTCCAAAATGATCCTCAAGTGCTCGTCATGCTCAACCTCCTTCCTCAAATATATCAGTATGTCATCAATGAAAACCACCACAAACTTATCTAGATACTCATGGAAGATCCTATTCATTAAGTACGAAAATATAGCAGGAGCATTGGTTGACCCAAATGGCATTACAGGGAACTCATAGTGATCATAACGCGTTCTAAAGACAGTCTTAGGTACATCCTTATCATCTACCCTCAATTGGTAATACCCTGTACGCAAGTTAATATTCGAGAACACACTCGCTCCATTCAACTAATCGAATAGGTCATCTATTCTAAGCAAAGGATACTTAGCTTGTTCTTGATAGTTACATTGTTTAGTTCCCTATAATCAATACACAACATCATGCTTCCATCCTTTTTCTTCACAAACAACACAGGAGCTCCCCAAGGTGATGCACTAGGCCTAATATAATCTTTATCTAGTAATTCTTGCAATTGCATCTTCAATTCACTCATCTCAGGAGGTGTGTGCCATTCTGTAGGGTGCCTTGGATATAGGTACGGTTCCAGGAACTAAGTCTATGGTGAACTCAACAGCTCTCGCGGGTGGTATACCTGACATCTCAGTTGGGAACACATCCATAAACTCATTCGCAATTGGAACATCCTCAAGCTTCACTCTAACTTCCTTACTCACATCCTGCACACTACAGAAGAATAATTCACACCCCTTTTTCATCAACTTCCTCACTTGCATCACAAAGATAACTCAAAACTTCTTAGGCTTCCCAAAACGTCTATAGGAGGTCATTTTCCCAAAGGGTTTCTCAACACTACCTTCTGAACCTCACATTCGATGTTAGCCTTGTAAAGAGTTAACCAGTTCATCCCAAGAATCACATCTAGGTCTCCAAAATTGAATTCTATTAAGTCAGACGGATATACGCAGTCTCCTATCTTCAAAGGCAAATTTCTAACTAACTTGGTACACCTTATGATCTCCCTAGTAGGAATACTGATAGGCAAGTCAAATTCTTCATAATCTACTAACCCCATACTCTTTAGGACAGATGATGACACAAAAGAATAAGTTTCCCCCGAATCAAACAATGTTCTAACAAGGATTGAGTTAATACAATAATTACCAAAAACTACGTCGGCAGATTTCTCAGCTTCGTTCCGACTCATCACGTACAGTTTACCTGTAGGCTTATTCTGGTTGAGATTCTCACTTGCAGGTTTACTATAGTTTCCCGGGTTGTTCTGTTTCCCTA
Organism: Beta vulgaris subsp. vulgaris; assembly: GCF_026745355.1. NCBI lineage: Eukaryota > Viridiplantae > Streptophyta > Magnoliopsida > Caryophyllales > Amaranthaceae > Beta > Beta vulgaris. Next base: position 13,655,873 of record NC_079208.1, read on the forward strand.
CAGGCTTAGGACCTTAGTTTCCTTACTGGTTGAACCCCCCCTTCCCCCTGTCAGACAAATGCTTCTCTTTGTAATATGTCATAAATAATTTGATGGTTGCCTTTCATAACATTACGGGATGTCGTAGAAAAAATGCATTAGCAAAAGTTAAGGATTTTTGTGACACTAGTAGTGTCAAAGTGTGTATGTTATGTGAAGTCAAATCTCAAACTCTTCCCTCTCTAGCTTGTATCAGAAAATGTGGGTTCTGTTACTTTGATTTCATCCCCACTATTGGTTTTTTCAGGAAGATTATGGCTGATGTGGAAGAATTGTAATCGAAATCCTTTTATGCTATGTTTGGATAGGAAGATTTCATTTCAAATTCTGGATTTGGATGAAATCTATTGTTTGGATGGCATGGAATTTGAAATCATGGAATTTGTCCAAATTCCTATCATAAGCTTGTATTAGTAGAATTTAAAATTCAAGCTATTACCTTGTCATTTGAAATTCTCTCCTCCTACATATCCTAACTCTATGAGTATCTATATCCCAACTTCACTCATTCTTTCTAATATTTATTTCTCTGTCTCCTTTAGTAAACCCAAACTTTTTCTCTCTCCTCCATTAAACCTCTATTTCTCTCTCCTCTATCAAACCCCTTTACAAAACAATGATTAGGAATTGAAATACAAACTTCAAATTCCAGATTTCAATTCCATTATTTGAAATGAAATACAAGTTTCCAAACACTACCTTAACTTAAATGTTGTTTTTAAAGCACAATGGTTCATTGCAGCTGAGATTAATCTTCTAAATATTCATTTCTCTTATACTGCCATTTTTATTTACGCGCTAGCTCAAGCTTCCCATAAATCTGAATTTTGGGAGGAACTGATTAATTATGTTTCTAGTCTTTCTTCTCCATTTATTATCTTGGGAGATTTTAATAAAATAAGTAACCCCCAAGATAAAAGTGGGGGTGCCGCTTTTAGTAGCACTAGAGTTAAAATCATGAATCATCTGTTTAATAATGTTAATTGTGTTGAAATACCGTTTAACGATCCCAGATTTACATTGAGGCCGGAAAAGTTTAGTAAGTGATAACAATTTATACGAGAGGCTCGAGAAGGGTGTGGCAAGTCTTGAATGGATAGCTCGATTTCCTCAAGCGTATTTAAAACATCATATTTTTCATCTTCTCATCATTACCAAATAGCGTTATATTTTTTGCCAAAAAGTGAAGCTAAAGCACCCCCTTTTAGGTTCGAGAAGATGTGGTGTGCTAGAAAAGATTTTGATAATCTAGTTAAAAAAATTTGGTGCTCTCAATTCATGGGATCTAACATGTTTTTCTTGGTAAGTAAATGCAAAGCTCTCAAAGCTAAAGCTAAAGTGTGGAATCAAACTCAATTCGGTAACATATTTCGCCGGTTGAGAGTAGTAGAAGCACAACTTCGGACTATACAATAGAAAATTCTAGTTGATGCAAACCTTCCAGCGCTACAAGACAAACAAAATATATTTGTAGCACCCTGATAATTCTCTCTTTCCAAAAATACATATTCATATAAACCATAGAGAATTACCAAAGCATTATCTCCCGTGTGATAATGTATCGACTTATTCAGAATTTTGCAGCGAAAAACATATAACTAAACTTCATACTTTAAATATAATAAATAAACAAAGTACTTAAAACCAACAAACTATAAATGTTAACTCCAAACCAAACTTAATAATATGTTCCTACTAAGCCATAGATAAAACAATTTGTTCCACAAGCTCTCCATTCCCAGATCCCCATGATGCAACATCTGCAAACCTGTAGATGTCAATGCTCTAAAGAATATGCTCACCAAAATGGGTAAGGCAGAGCCATGATCAACATACACAAACAAAGCACTTAATCAGCAAAGCTGAGTACTACATAATAATAATAATAATAATAATAATAATAATAATAATAATAATAATAATAATAATAATAATAATAATAATAATAATAATAATAATAATAATAAAAAACATTTCTAACATGATACTAATAAATAATAAGCAGCGATAAATAATAATATAGCAATCTAGCATTCTGCGAATAACTTTTACGAAACTTAACTTTAACCATCTTTTTATTACTTTAATGGAATTATTATTGGACCGAGTTGTCTAACTAAAACATGCCTTCACCTAGAAAGACGAAATATGGGTGCGACTCTGTATTCCAGAATGACCTGCGATATCGAGGAACCTTTGAAAAATAGGAATTGTGATCAATCCATTTCCCAGAAAAAGCTATGGCACGCTCACCATGTACCCCAACTCTTGATTGTCCAACTTCAGACGTGCATTAGTCTAAAGTTTATTACTATCCAAGTTACACTTTACGTGATTTACAAATTATTAATTGTTATGACATACAAGCAACACCAACACATATAATCAAACATTCACAACTTAACTCCTTTTTTTATCTTAGGATTAAATTAGTGATCATACATCTTACAACCCAAGATTAATTCCTTTTTATTCCAATCTTTCTTATTTGTTGAACCTAGCCAACAACCAACTTACCTTTCATACGCATAAATCATCAACTTACCAAATAAGGCCCACAATTCTCATAAAGCAGTGAAAATAATAATATAAGGGAACATATTATTCAACATAACCCAACTCAATAAATATATTAATTTTCCCATGTGAATTAATAAACAAAGTTCTCAACCAACATGCTTGCATAAATATTTCATACAAACATGATATTCAACTCATAATCAACATGTTCGCACACATGCATAAAATATGTAAAATCCAATCATAATAATAGAAATCACATATGAACTTACAAAGGTCATATACAGGATACTACAACTTTTCGTTCCTAAAATCATAATATTACATCACATAACACATAGGTATGTACGTACCTTGTGTAAGCAAATTGGTAGGCTACCTTTAATCACCTTAAAAATCGCCTACTGAGTAATCTCCGTCTAAAACAACCAATATAATTTAAAATCAATACTCCAAATAAATTCCAGCAACTTTAAAATACTTTAAATCCTCTTTAAAAATATTTAAAATTTGTTTTTACCATTAAAATTTCAATTACTTATTTTACTTAGCATAGTACTACTACACTAGTCATTAAAATCCATAAAACGCCATTATTAACAACCTTTCTAAAATTCTAGCAACTTATAAATTATTAAAACTCTCTTTAAACACTCTTAAACATGCTTAAACTCATAAGTTAAATCAATTTCATAGTTAATAACATGCTACTATGATTTTTCAATCTTTAACACCCTAAAAATTCATGCTTTGATAATTAAAAACTCAATCTAAATATAATAATCAAATCTGAAATTTTATTCTTTCAATACATAATTTTTATAATCATAGATTCATCATTTAAACAATAAATTAAAGTTACTAATCATAATTAGTGCTAAAACAAAACATAAAATCATAATCTTTAATCAAAACTTGAGGAGGAAGAAAAGAATTAAACCAACAAATCAAAGTGAATGAAGGAAGAAAGGGAGCCGGCAAGGACAGCAGCACCGGCAGCAAGGGTGGCGGTGATGGTGATGATTGTGGTGGTGTGGTGATTTTTCTTGGTGGGGAAGAAAGTGTTTATGAAGAAGAGGAAAGAAAGAAACAAAAACGTGAAGGAGAGAGAGATATAGGGGTGCCGGTTGGTGAGCTGTGAGGAGAGAGAAAATTTTGTGTAGTAAAATAATTGGGTTCAAGGTATTTATATGTAAGCTTTCCTTTTGGGTTACAAAAAAGGCAATTGGTTTTTAATAGAATTTTATGATGAATATGATTGATGATTTAAAACTCCTAACATCAATAGAAAACCTTTTCCTAATCCACTTAGAATTTGGATTCCTCAAGCCCATTTAAACTTCTTTTCCAAATCCAATTAGTATTTCAAACATTTTTCAAAACATGCCTTAACAAAAATATTTTAACTTCCTTAAATCCTTAAAATAATTTCTTTGACTTTCAAAATAGTCAACCTTCTTGAGATAAAAAAATCATTTCAAACTAAATTATGTTTAAATATATATATATAAAATCTAAAATCTATTTAGAAAATTCATAAATTTACGAGGGATTACAATATTACTAAGCAAAAGAATGAAGCTATTATCTTTCTTAGCGGAGTATTGGAAACAAAAAAAGTGAAATGACGTTTCTCCCTCAGGGAGATGCAAACATAAAGTACTGTCATGTGCATGCGTCAATTAGACGTAGTCGTAATCAAATTAGGGAATTTGTTACTTCATCACAAGAATATTTTACTAGCCCAATATTAATAGCAAAAGAAATTATAGAGGAGTTTAGGCAACGATTTATTTCCGATCCTACGTGTTACTCTGAGAACTTTGACCTCAATTTGTTATCCCTTGTTATCTCAAATAATGACAAACTCTTCTTGACTAGGGATTTAGCCGCAGATAAATCCTCGGGATTGGATGGATTTTCCCCTTATTTCTTTCAGAAATATTGGACTTTAGTGGAGAATTTAGTGGTACGTGTTGTTAGAGCTTTTTTCAACTCAGGCAATATTCTTAAAGAAATTAACAACACTTTTTTAGCGCCTATTCCTAAAATAGAAAACCCGTCTAATGCCAATCATTTTCGTCCATCAATTTATGTTCTACAATATATAAGATCATTTCCAAAGTTATCACAAATCGCCTTAAAACGGTACCAGTAAAAATTATTCAACCCCTCCAAGGTGCTTTTGTTCCGATAGACTAATTCAAGATAATATTTCAATTGCCCATGAAGCATTCCATTCTTTCAGGAAAAAATCTGGGAAAGGAGGTTGGATTGCTATTAAATTAGACATGAAAAAGCTTATGGTCGGTTGAAATGGAAGTACATTATTTCTACTTTTAAAAAGTTGGCTTTTGTCCACAATGGCTGAGCTGGATCAACAACTACATTTCTTCTGCCTCCTTTTCAATGCTTGTTAATGGTATCCCTGACGATAGGTTCTTCCGCTCTAGACGCATAAGGCAGGGAGATCCGTTATCTCCGTACCTTTTTATTCTTTGTGCTGAGCTTCTGGCCAGGGAACTATCTGCGGCCAGTATGTCAAAATAAAAAGGGGTAGGGATCTCTATAGGACATTCTGGTGTTAGAATCCCTTTTTTTTTTTTTACCTTTGGAGACGACACGACACTATGATTTTTGTCAAAGCCAATGAGGATACCTGCAAACAGATAAAGGAGATTATGGACAAGTACTGCTTTAGGTGAGGGCAACTTGTGAACTATCACAAATTGACGATCCATGTTTCTAGGAATGTGACTTGTGAAGAAAAAGCGAATTTTAGTTCTATTTTAGCCATGGTAGAATCCTCCTCTTTGAGGGATTATTTAGGGTGCCCTATTATTGATCCTTCGGTTTCAAAAGAAATCTTTGGTTCAGTTCTTTTCATAACTATTAATCAATTACCAAAATGGAAGGTCAACTATCTTTCGCAAGCAGGCCACTAAAGCTAATCTGGCTACTAAAGCTAACTTCCAAATGCAAAGTTTTTCTCTCCCCAAGCCTATCCTTTCTAATCTAGACAAAACTTATTGCAATTTTTTTTGGAATAAGAACCCTGACAACAAAAGTGCAAACCTTATTAGCTGGGACAGAATATGTAAAACCAAAGCTAAAGGAGGGCCTGGGTTTCGTAGGGCTGAGCCTCATAATATGGCTTTACAAATGAAATTGCTTTGGAAACTGGTTAAAGGTCACCCTAGTCTATGGGTTGATCTTGTTAAGAAAAAAATATTGTAAGAAAAAAATCTATTCTCACTCATCAAGTTTCTAAAGTGGCTTCTTGGCATTGGAAAAGTGTAATACGACTTCGTGAGATTTTTGCTAAAGGCCTGAGATGGCACTTGTAGGGGTGAGCACAACCGGGTACTCGGTAGAATTTCATAGACCCGGACTCAGTGGGTATTAAAAATCTGGAATTGGAATTGAAATTGGTCAAATCGGGTCCTAAAGTTTTGGACTCAGACCCGGAACCGGTGGGTACCAGGTCCAGAGTTGGGTACCCAGTTGTAAGTTTAACAACATACTAAGATGGACCAATTGAGCTATAAAATTTTTTTAAAAAAATTAATGGGCCTAAAGGCCTACTAACTTCTAACTTTTTACTTAACAACTATTATCCTATTACCAATTCTATATGAGTATATGAAAAAAACCAATTCTAAGTACCGCGTACCCGGACCTAGACCCGCTCCAACCGGGTACCCAGAGCTAGAACCAGTCAAACTAGGTACCCACCAGGTACCGAGTACGACAAAATTCTACCCAAAATTAGAACTGGATGCAACTGGGTCCATTTTTTTGGACCCAGACCCGGACCTAGTTGGACCGGGACCGGGTCCGAACCCGGCGGGTCCATACCGGGACTGGTTCTGGATCTGGGTACCCGGAATTTCTGCTCACCCCTAGGCACTTGGGTGATGGTAGAAAAATCAATTTTTGGATGGATAATTGGGTGTTCCCTTACCCAGGCCACTTAGTAGTGTGGTATAGGTTAACAGTGGATCTATCAATTTGATGGTGGTTGATGTGATTATTCCTTACCTCTCTTGGGACCGCTCGAAACTCTGCTCCCTAGTCCCCTCTCATATACTTGATGCTATTTGCTCATTGTATACTCCTACTTCGGAGTGTGAAGATGAGGTTTTTTGGGGTCTTTCTCCTGATGGTGAGTACTCTGTAAAGACGGGGGCTCTTTTGATCCAAGGTGATTTTAATCATCACAATGAAGATGTGATTTTAAGTGGGTATGGAAATTGGATGTTCCTCCCAAAATTAAAAATTTCCTAAGGAAAGCATGTAATGATGGGCTTGCTACAAAATCTAGATTGGACAAAAGCCATGTTTTTCTTCCCCAACAATGTGAATTTTGTAATTTTCACTCTGAGTCCGCTACGCATCTCTTCTTTGAATGCCCATTCATGCAAGATATTTTGCAAAAGTTAAATGAGGATTTTAATTGCCCTTTGTTGCCTCATAATTGTATGCTAGGTCCTTTGTCTGTTTGTAAGACTCTGAAATATTGTTTGAAGGAGTCCTCTAAGGAACAAATACAAGCCTTTACTTTTGTCTGATGGTTTGTATGTTTATTTAGAAATAAGCTAATTTTTAACAATGAATCTATTACTTTTAGAAAAGCTAGTGTATCAGTATTCAAATTTGATGCTAACTGGTCGATAGTGAAGCAGGTTGGGAACACGGCTTCTTGTGCCTCCCCCCCCCCCGCCCCGGGGGTGTCCCCCTCCGTTTCTAGGCATAGGGTGGGGAAAATTCTTATTTGGGCTCCCCTCCGGCCTTATTTATAAAATTAAATTTTGATGGCTCAAAACTAGCAAATGGTAATGCTGCTTGTGGGTTTGTGTTAAGAGATTCTTATGGGAGTGTTCTTCTTGCAGGTGTCAAATATCTTGGCTCTTCAGTGTCCATTTTGCAAGATGAGGCTTGGGGACTTATTGAAGGCTTAAAGGGAGCCTCTTCTCTTAGTATTTCGAATCTTCTTGTGAAAGGGGATAATCTAGTTGTTGTTAATGCTACTCCCTCCGTTTCATTTTAACTGTTACACTTTGATATTTTACACTATTCACAAATTTCACTTTGACCATCATTTATGATTTACACGCGGATGAAAATATAGTCATGTGGATCTTGTTAGATTCATCATAACATTATTTTATTAATTATACGTTTAATAATTTTTACAAATACAAAACTAAATATATATGTCCTCAAAGTATAAGTGTGTAGATTAAAATGAGACAAAGGGAGTATTAAAAAGTAAAGGTCTACTCCATGGAAAATTAATAATATGATCTATAATGCAGGGATCATGATGTCAAACTTTACTCTGTATCATACTGGACACTACTTTAGGGAAGCTAACAAGGCGGCAGACTTAATGGCTCACAAGGGCCACAATTACTCTTCTCTTTTATACTAGTTTTTTCCATATTGTATTGATTTCTCCCTTATCATCCGAAAGAATGTTTTAGGTTGGTCCCCGGATTAATAGGGTCCTTCCTAAGTTTGTTTTCCATATTTTTTTAAAAAAAAAAAAAAAAAAATCGTTGGTCCTCAAATTTTGGCAAAAGAAAATTAAGAAAGCCACCTTACCTGCCATTTAAATTCAATCTTGTTTGTACAGAGTTTGCAAGTTCTTGAAGTTCGGTTTGAGTATGAGGAATCTAGTTACCATCACATCTTCTCCATCCTCCATTGTTGCCTCAACTCGTTACCATCACCACCATTTTTTAAGCCATAAACAATCTCCATTTCTTTCTCTTCACAACTTCATCTTCTTTTCTCTCTCTAAACCCACCTTCTTAACTCCATCTTCATCTTCATCTTCATCTTCATCTTCAACCTCTGCACCTCTTATTTCCCCACAATTATACCCACCAAACATCAATTCAACCAATGTTGATCTCACCCTTTACGCTGAAATTGCTTCAAAGCTCATTGAAGATGGGCGCTTTGAAGATTTTCGGATGATTGTTGAGATTGTATTGAGCTCTAATATTAGTGGGTCTTGTAAGTTCGGTAAATTGTTAAATTCGAAGGTTCTTGTTGCGGGCATTCTCGATGGAATTCGAGGAAGAAGGGTTAAGGTTGTTGTTGGATTATTGGACTGTTTGTCCCAACTTCATGTTGATGTTTTGTACATGTTTGATGGGTCATCTATGGAGTTGCTAAAAAGAGAGTGTTTCAAGATACTAGATTATGGCTATCTATACGACGCAGTTGAGCTGATGGAAGCATTGGCTGGTAATTTGTTATTATTTTTTCAGAAGTTGATTTTAATGTGCACCATATATTACATCGTTTCTTACTATGTAGAGTGTAGAATAGTACTTAAGGATTTGACATTGAATGTGGAGTTTTACATTTGACTAATGCATCAAGGGCGATTGCCTCTATTTTTTCAATCTTTGTTGGGTAGTTGAAGACATGAATTCCTGATATTTCGATTTTGTGTTCATGGAATTATGGTCATGTCATGTATTTCATGTTATGCTAACTAAAGGTTGGTATGTGCCGTTATGGAAATGGTTGTAGATCACTTAAGATAATTTCACTGGTTCAGTTTCTAAATGCATAGTATTATTAGTATAGTAAGTAGTATCTCATAACCTTGAGCTGCTTGTTGCCTTCCAAAATGGTTGTGAAAATCATGATTTGGCTCTCTTGGAGCGTGCTTAAGTAGGTCTAATCTTGTGACTTCTTTTAATATGTGAACATTATATTGAATCCAGGTTTCCAATTCTCTATCAAAGACTTGATAAGGCCCAGTGATATGATAAGAATATCTGTCAACAAACGTTGCCCTAGCTTGGCCGTAAGGTACTGATGTTGTGCGACTTTGGTAATTTAGTTTTCTTTCATGACATCTTAATAGAGAATTCTGTATCACATCAGTCCTGTATGACTGTATCTTTTGTTTAGAATCAAGTTTTCATTTAATATTGCTTAATCTTCTAGCACTAATACATTGTTTGGATAGCAATGGTGGATTGGAAGGGAAGGCGAATGAAGGGGGAGGAAAGGATTTTTTTTATAGGGTAATGATATAGGGCTACATATAAGCATTAAATACATTTCTTTAAATGGAAACAGTTTAAGAATTCAAGAAACATTTTCACATCAATTGAGGTAATAAATGCTTGATTCAATATTTTATTTCCATTTTAAGCACCTTATACCTAGCCCTAAGGGCTATGTATATCATTTTCCTTTTTTATATGGGGGGGGGGACTGTATCTTTTGTATCTTTTGTGATGTAGGGATCATGATGTCAAACTTTACTCTGTATCATTTTTCTTCCAAATCTTTCCATCATTGGAAGAATTTTGTCTATTGAGAGGGGAGGATAAATAAATTATTCCAATTCCCTTCCCAATATTCTGTACAAGGGAAAATGTATCACTCCCTTTCACTTCAAATTCCCCTATTTAAAAAACTATTAATAATGATGTTCATCTGGGTTGGCATAACTCCATTGTTGTGCAATCATCACATAGTGAGGCCCTAAAATCATATGCCTTCATTTTGTAACTCCCTTAGTACAGTAGAAAAGAGACTCGTTAGATGTCAGAATTTATGTTATTAGAATGTGCATCTACTTTTTCCAGTCTAATCCAAAATAGTGCTAAAGCCAAAATATCCCTATATTTTTCTGAAAGGTGGGATGATTTCAGATTTGTGAGCTAGATACTGTCAGAAAGTTCTGTTTCATCTTGGCTCCATTTGCTTCGTATAAATTTTTGTCGTAACTATTTTTAATACAATTCATTCGACTGGGAAAATTCAAAAAAATACATCCTTTTGGAGGATGTAAAAAGCTAGCGTAGGCCCTTCTATTATTATATCATGTATACTGTTAACTGTAGGGGAAACTAAACCTTTTATCTTCTACAATGAAGATGGTATTCTCTTTATGAGGAAACAGAAAAAAATTGTTTTTCCAAGCAAAACGTATTGCATGATGGTATTCTCTTTATGAGGAAACAGAAAAAAATTGTTTTTCCAAGCAAAACGTATTGCATGATAAATTAACGAAAATTGGAAAAGATGTATAAATAGATGAAGAAAGAAAATGAACATGTAATCCTTTTGTACATCATTTTTTTTGCTGACCTACGAACATAAGTTACATAACTCATGTACAGCTGGGCTCTCCACATGTTAGGAGTGGAATTATATACTATTGCTGCTTTAGTGCACTTGTTATCTTAGTTCTGTAATCATGGAAATAGTGTTGGTTTCCTGTTAGGCCCCTTAGCATAGCTCATGATCCAAAGGTATAAGGATGTTTGTCTTTAGATTTGTGACTTTGATATTATGATTGGTTACTTTTAGCTTTATGTAATATTTGGCCTAATATGTATTGAGAATTATGAAGTTCTGTTCTGCGAGCAAGTTCTTACAGATCTCCTGTAGACCGATTTTCTTTTCAATTCATTTTTAGGATTTGGTTCCCAATCCACGGCTATGGCTACACAGTAAAAAGTCTTTCCTTTTCAACCAGTGTATATAAACTAAAATTTGGCAGGTATGCGTGTCTCCTTCCGCATCCAGAGATAATGTTTTGTACGATAATTAAGGAATTTGGAAAGAGTTCAGATCTGGTATCTGCTGTAAAAGTATTTGAAGCATCCAAACAGAAGCTGAGTGGTCATAACATGTATGTCTACCGCACTATTATTGATGTTTGTGGCTTATGTGGTGACTGCATCAAATCCAGGTTGATCTATGAGGTAGCTTCTTTGACAGATTTATTTGGATAATTTTCTGTTATGTGCCTTTCATTAATGGCATAACTTACAAAGATAAACTTGCATGTGCTTTTGACTAGAGAAATGGTGCAGATTGATAAGCACGTTTTGGTTCCATTCTTTTAATGGTTTTTAATTACTGCCTAAAATGTGTGGGTGTGTCAAACTATCAGCATGCTTAATTCCTATTTGTTTTGGTTTGGGTTTAGCGTAATGCACTCTTTGTAAAGCCTGCTTTGAGCAGTAAAATAAGAATAAATATTTGGTGGTCACTCAACTAAAAGAAGCTTCTTTGAACTGTAACGAAACAAAAAACACTTAATTAATATAAAGAGGAAGTTATTCTATTGATGATGTATGGTGTTCATTTTCAAAACCATAATTGCCCCAATCATGTTTCTGATAGGAGTTATCAAGAGTATGAAAATGGAGAGGGAGATTTGAATCTATGAGCTTCAGCAGAGTAACCTAGTATTTGCTAGACCAGAGTTTGCCATTAACTTACATATGCAAGCCCCCCATACTCTTAGAAGACTTAGAAGGCCTCTATTTCTTGAAATGAATATTGCAGGTTGCTTAAAATAGGCACCAACCTATCTATTTGTGGATCAATGATATAGGACTAAAGAGCTATGTGTTAGGAAATGCTGAGAATTTAACTTCTCAAGAGAGTTTGACAACTGAAGACCATTTGGTCAGTGCCTCAGTGACACCCCCAAGATCTGATCTGATCTGAACTTATTTTTTCTGATCTGATCTGATCTGAACTGATCTGATCTGATTTACAAGATCTTATCTTTTATAAAATATATTATTACTATTATATTATTACTTTGTAAATCATTATTATGCAATACATTATAAGATCCTTTTTATAGTATTACTATTATTATCATTTTATTTCTATTACAACTTTTACACAACTTTTATTATTATTAATAATAATTATTATTATCATTATTATAAGAACAACAATAATAATTATAATCATAATAATTATTATTATTACTAAAAATAATTATATAACTCAAGTCATTAATTTATAAGAGCACTTATACAATGTTTCACACTTTTCCTTTAAAAAAAATTTCACACTTGAGAAGTCGGCAAACTCAACTCTTTTTTTCCATATAAAATAAAATAAGATATACAAACAACTATGACTTGAGCAAAAAAGAAAGAAATATTGTGCAACTTCAAATAGCTAGAGAGATTTGGAATTCGGTAGGAAGAGGTATACCGAATCTAAATTTATAATTTGTATCTCACACTTAGCATATTTTGAAATGTAATCCGAACTTAGTAGTTTCGTTGTCATGAATTTGAGATATCATATTTTATATACTTCTTATTTTTGCGTCAATCTTATGTTCTTAACATGTGGCTTTTAATTTTTTATTATTTAATAACAAAATAACTTAATATAATGATAACAATGACATTTAGAATGGTAACAACAAGATTAATAATAATTACCAATATCAATAAGTACAACAACAACAACAACAATAATAATTCTTTTGAACAAATGTACTAGTAAATAATAATACTCCCTTTGTATTTTTTTTATCTTTCTCACTTAGAATCTTGACACTATTCACAATTAGATAGAATCTTTTAGATTTTTCTCAATATATAAGAAAAAATATAGTCATGTGGGGTCTTGTTTGATTCGTCTCAATGAGTACTTTATTAATATTCAATTATTATAATTTTTACTAATATGTAATGAAAGATATTTAATAATAATAATGAGTTTTTAAATATAAGCATGATCTGATCTGATCTGATCTGATCTGGTATGATCTGATCGGATCTGATCTGATCTGAACTTATTTTTTCTGATCTGATCTGAACTTATTTTTTCTGATCTGATCTGATCTGATCTGATTAGATCTGAAATAAGCAAAATTAAGGTGAACTGAACATAGCCTAAATCCTGATAACAATTCTGAGAAATCTGAAAATTGATATGTGATATGTTATTGGAAGGTAAAAGGCACTTGCCACTTTTCACGATTAAGCGAATGGGAAGCTCCCAGATCCACAATTTGCAAGTAGAGGTGTGGGATTGGAAAAAGGATAATTTGGTAAGTGAGGTTATTCTATCCACAAAAGGTATGCAGTCATGAAAACTTCATAACAACACAGCTTGGAAGAAACACATAGGGGCTGTTTAAATGAGGATAATCACGAAAGGGAAAGGGAATCATGGACCTCAATTACCTTTGTAAGTGTTTGGTTGAGGGTAGTCAAGAAAGAGCTAATCTTAGAAGTATCCTAAGAATTTTGCAGAATTATTACTCCCTTTCTTCATAGATCTTTCCACTTGAAACTGATACAGTTCAGAAAAAACTTTGACAATCAAGTGTACTTTAGAAAACAAATCTAGTAACATATTAAAATCATTATACCTTTTGACAAATTGACAGTCAAAGATTGACCACCAAAAAATTGAGTAGAATTAATTTTAAGGAATGCTAGAATTGCCAACGACCAATCCACCACTCAAGAATTCAAACTTACTTGGATGACACCACAAATGTTTTGGGGCCAAATTGTTCAGCAATGGTACTTGCATCATAAAACCAAGTTACATAGTCGTGTGCATAAAAAACTTTTCAAAAAGTGGTTTAGTTCAAAATAAATACTATAAGTGTCTTGTTGGTTCGTTAAATTAGTATGTAGAGCTCAAAATTTAACTTTGAAATCTGAAAAACTGATCATGATGATTCAAAGAGTCATTTTGTTGCTAGGTTTCCCCTTTCTTAGATGTTAGATTTGCCATTTTGGCTTCCGCAAAGGATTCACCATCATCATTGCCGAGTGACCAACTTGCCTAATGAAGCTTAGGAGAGGAAATGGAAACCCGTGATGCCCATGAAAATTTTCAAGGGGCGGGAGGAGGCTTCCTCAAGATAGATTTTTTAGTATTAAGGTCGTGCACCCTTAAACCTTCATGTCTTTGAAGTAAAAAATACATTCAAGATGAAGTTGTGGTAATTGAGAGTGGTAAAAATGAGCTCGAGGTGCCAAGTAATATGTTGGTAGAGGGTTTGGAGACTACAAGCAATATTACATCTGCAAGTTCTTCCTTAAAGGTTGAAGAAGTGATGTCTTAAAAAAAATTCAAGCCAAGAAGGAAAACTCATACTTCAGGCAAGATGCTCTAAAACTGCACGTTTGAAGACTCGCTAAACAAGGAAAGGTTTTGGATGTAAGTTTTGAACTCTTAGGAAGACAAAAACATTAATCCCCCACCATCGGGGTTCTCTAATAGACCAAGGATAAAGATTGCTTTTGTTTCATGTAATTGTATATGTATTAAAGAACGAGTCTAAATTTTATGATTTGAACTTTGAAGACTATATACATTTCATACTCTATTATTTACAATGTTTTCAGAAAAAGGTTGCTTACATTCCATACAACCAAACATAACCTCAACTCCACAAACCATAAAAATGTATAAATCGTGAAATGACATGTCTTTGATGGAATTAGGAGACGTAGAGTATGACCAAGAAGGTTAAAAAGAAAAAATCAAGAGTGACCAAGGCGCCCAAGCCCATAATGATGAAATCATAATAGTTATATATTGTTACTTCATAAAGTACCAGTAAAAAATATGTTGCCGATGTCCGCCATTGATACTAACACATCAGGTCTAGCCCGACCATAATTTTTTAATAAAATTTGTTGCTCAAACCTGCTTTTCTAGCACGCCAAATGGGCTAGGCTTAGCAATCCTTCTCATTCATGAACAACAGTATTAGAAAATGACCTTATCAAAAGTGATAATACAAAAAATCTCTATTTATATACATATATATGTATATTTCACAGATTAATTTTTCTTCTAAATGTATAGAAGGTAGTGGTATCCAATTATCTATTAAAATACAAACCTAGGACTTACAGAAATTAAGGTTGTAGATGCATTTTACTAAACAATGAACTATGGAAATATTTCAATCTGCTTTTGTCTTTAGATTATGTCACCTCCCAAGATTTAAGAGTTCCAATAATATAGCAGCAACACAATGCCAAATCATTATTCTCAAAAGATGGGGATAACTACGTGAAGTAAGAACATAGCTCATTTTATCGTTCACACGCAGTCTTCTTCCTCCATTTATCTATATCCAGTGCTATGTGCTCATGCAAACCCATTTTCCACATATCTTTTTATTTTCTTCCATCCAAGTTATCTTTGGTCTTCCTCATGTGAAATCAGCATAATCCCAAATCTATGCTTGTTGACTTGTATGTGTGTAACTTAAAATACTTGGTTCTCCTTTATCTAATTTTTAATTTCAACATCCTTAGAATATCTTCATTTTGTCTATCAGGGTGTTATTACACATCCATCTCTAACATACACATACTTGCTATGCCTGCCCTTTTAATACAATCCTTCCTTCATGCGTAGCATTTTGACCCATATAATAATACTAGTCTATAGTTCATTCTACATAGTATCCCCCTTAACCTTTGATATGCGCTATGGTCACACAATATCCAGTTGATGCTCTCCATTTGAGCCACCTAAACTTAATCCTACTAGTCACATCTTAGCTAATATTTTCTTTCCTCCAGAAATCAACCCAAGGTACTTAACACACTCACGTAGATTCTTACCATATCGTGTCACTACAGCCTCGTTTGAGTTCCTTCTAGTACTATATAAACACACAATCACCTAGGAGTTTCAATTATGAGTGAGGAAAATAGATGATATCAGCATTCAAAAGTTTCTAATTGAAGTCAGTTGCAGTGGAAACTAATGGAGCGGATCAAGGAAACAAAAATTGCTCATGTGTTCGACTTCAAGGAGTGGAGTCCTTGAGTTGGATGCAATAAAAAATTGGGGGATGTGGAAGCAAACAAGAAAAAGATAAAAAGAAAAGCAATCAAATAAAAAAGGGAAAAGGAAATAGGTGTCCAGGCATGTAGCTTTTCCCTTGGGTATGCTGTATTCAGTTCTTGTTATTCAGATCAAAAATCATTAACTCGAACATGTAAAACGTTTGAGGATTGTATGGCATTCCATATTTTTATGCTATTCTCTAATATGATTTTGTTGTCCTTGTTTTCTGATGCTTCTTTGTAATTACTGCAGGATCTACTGGTGCAGAAAGTTACCCCAAATATCTATGTTTTCAACAGTCTCATGAATGTAAATGCCCATGACTTGACTTACACAATGGAAGTCTACAAGCACATGCAAGTAATGTCCCATCTCAAGTAGCATCTATTTCCTGCAACAAAATACTATAGCTGCTTGAACATTTTACGAAGATCTACATGAACCAAATTACTTTACTAACAGACGTTGCTAGCCTTTCATTTCCCCTGCTGAGATGTCAATTTTTGGTCAATATGAACACGCCAATAATCATTTTAATAAGAAACAGTTTTCTCAATTTGGTGTAGCAAAGTTAACATGGGTAAAAGTTCTTCTGTTTATACTTTATAACAACGGAGATATCCCAATGTATATCTTGCTGTGTGGAAAGTATAAATTAAGTAGCTTTAACTATAACCAGTCAAAACCAGTCGATAGGCCAGAGAATTTGTTCTATGATATTATCCTAGACATCGCTCCTTTTTGCACCATTATGCAAAATATATGTTGGTGATTTGTTTTTATTACTAAAGCAAACTGCCAGAAATATTAAAACAAAAAATCTTTACACATTTCTTCCAAGGTACAGGTCAACTTTTGAGGGTTTTGTACATATTATAACAAGCAGAGTATTGTTTCCATTTCATATATGAGTATGTTTTGGTTCTATACTCATCATATTCTCGTAGTCTCTTATGCTTTCTTTCATCCAGAATATAGGCATTGTGGCAGATATGACTTCTTACAACATCCTTCTGAAGGCTTGTTGTCTGTCGGAAAGAGTTGACTTGGCTCAGGACATTTACAGAGAGGTCCAGCACATGGAATCAACTGGAGCACTTAAAATAGATGTTTTCACTTACAGCACTATTATAAAGGTATTTTTCTCATGCCCTTTGCGTACTTCCTTAATGCTTCAGTTTTGTTGCACTATTTATTTGGTCATGGAATTTCTCTTTTGATGTTGTCGGAATTCAGAATGCAATTATGCTGTTTAGTTGGCGTAGTTTATTTCAACAAGTGCATGAATTTTGCAGGTTTTTGCAGATGCAAAACTGTGGCAAATGGCTATCAAAATCAAAGAGGATATGCTATCAGCTGGTGTTACTCCGAATACAATTACATGGTCTTCGTTGATCAGTGCATGTGCCAATGCAGGTCTTGTTGATCAGGCAACTCAGCTATTTGAAGAGATGCTAATGGCTGGTTGTGAACCTAATTCACAATGCTTTAATACACTTCTTCATGCCTGTGTGGAAGGATGTCAGTATGATCGAGCATTTCGTCTTTTCAACACCTGGAAGAGTAGTGGTTCTCCAGAAAATTCCGCTGAAATTTCTAGTACCAATGAAGAAGGGATTTCACATGCTCCGTATACTGATGAAAGTTCCATAACAAATACACCACACATCGTGACTGCGTCACACCATCTGAGCCTTGCTAAGAGTATTCCATTTAGACCCACAGTTACCACGTACAATATACTTTTGAAGGCTTGTGGTACTGACTTTTACCGAGCAAGAGGTCTAATGGATGAAATGAGATCAATGGGTCTTTCACCAAATCACATCAGCTTTTCGATATTGATCGACATTTCTGGGGGAGCAGGAAATGTAGAGGGGGCCTTGCAGGTAAGAAAATGCCACTAATCTTTGCCATTATTTTGGTTGATGTGGGGTTTAAACTGAGACGTACTTCACTTGCTGAGTGCTTTTATTTTAACAAAAAAATAAGTATTGTAAGTTGGAAAAAATTCCATGTTTCACAACTTCCTACATGTTTAAGTTAATGAAATGATGTTTTCCTTGCGTTGCTGAGTATGGAGTTCTTATGTAGTTGGTTTCGTCCTCATTATTAATATTTCGCCTGAAGCATAATTTAAAATTCTGCTATGCATCAAAGATTGTCCTTAATTTTACAAATAATAAGCATTAAGCACTATGAGAAAACTTAAGATGCAAAATAAATTATTGGTAAGAAGCTAGGCTTTCTAACTTTATTGCTCGACTCAAATACATATTCCAGTGACCCAATCACTTGATTGTCTCTTTAATTATGCCAGTTTGCTCCCTGGAGAAGGAGAGATATCACAATGCTTCTTTGCTTCTTTTCTTGATAAGCATTCTTCATCAATATATGCAAATAACTTCATCCCTTTATCTTACTACCCTTGCAGCTATTAAAAACCATGGTTGATTCTGGAATTAGGCTTGACGTTGTTGCTTATACAACTGCTATAAAGGTCTGCTTCTTTCACCTTGTAATAAATATCAAGATGAGCTTGAATCTAGTAGTTATTGTGTTTCACCTAATGACGTGCAGGTTTGTGTCGAAAGTAAAAACCTGAATATGGCATTTTCATTATTCTCAGAAATGAAGAGACACCGTATTAAACCAAATTTGGTGAGTATGAACCATGAAGGATTAGAAGCTAGCTATTACTTTATTTTGGATTCTCTGCAATTTGATATTCAGCGGTGCTATTGCTGGAGAAGTTTGGCAGGTCCTATGTTTATTCATGTATTCCTTATGCACAGATGAGTTCTTCAGCCACTTGAAGGATCATGTTGACTTGTTGAGTTTGTAAATGCCATTCATGCTGTTAATATGTTATGATGAGTAAAGTATGTTTATATCAGGTGACATATAACACTCTTTTGAGAGCCCGTAGTAAATATGGTTCTCTACAAGAAGTTCAGCAATGCCTGGCTATATACCAAGACATGCGGAGAGCAGGGTGAGTTCTAAGATTTTCAGCGTCTTAGATTTTGTTCTTAAATATCCATGTCCTGAGTCATCATGAAGACTTGTTGATTGTAGCTTTTGAAATATCATAAGCACTTCCTTGCTACAAGGATTTTATTTTTGTCTCTTGTTTTCTACTAGTTCTGGAAACGAATTACATTGCTACTGAGATCTGTCAGGGCATCAACTGTTATCATCTAGTTAGATTCGGTTTCTGGTGTTGCAAACAATGTTTTTCCTAGTTGTCCGAGCTTTTACTAAAGCATGTATGTCAGAATGAGGTGTCAAGTGTTCATACTTCATACACATGTATGTCAGAATGTCAAATATGTCATTTAAGACACATGTACTTGATGAATTGAGGAGTTGGACTAAAGCATCGGCATCATATTAACTCACTGCTCCTTTTGTTTGTTGTGATCATGAGTGGTCCTAAGATTATTCTGGTTTAAATGTATGTAACTTAATGAGCACCAACCTCTGCATACAATCATTTACAAGATAACAATTCCTAAGCTGAACGAATTGGTCTCATTGGGTCTAAACAAATTTATCGACCATACATTATATTTTGCTCGCAATGGAAGGCAGTGTTAATCTGTTTATTGTTAGTCTCCTGCAGCTTTTGTGTAATGATTGGGGAAATAGGTTCAATCATGCAAGATGCTCTTCATAAAGATTCATATGCAATCATGTTCAAAAATAATAGTGGACTCCGTCTTGATTTTGGATAGATTCTTCCACAGCATGTCTTGGTTTTGATAAAATAAGATCTGCTCGCATCCTTTTGATGTTTCAATTTTTTTTCCATAGGTACAAACCCAATGACTATTATCTAAAACTACTGGTTGAAGAATGGTGTGAAGGGGTAATACAAGAAAACAATCAGAAAGGACAATCTAATTCACGCAACAAGGCCAACTTACGGGAAATGCGAAGTCTGCTTCTTGAAAGAGTAGCAATGCATTTACGCAAGAATACTGCCAAAAGCCTAGCAGTTGATATTCAGGGCCTCACAAAGGTATCTTAATGAAAAAACACCTAAAAAGTTAATTCAACGGTGTGTTCCTTTTACCTGAAATTCACTTCTATGGACTTATTCAAACTAGACTCAATTTATCAGTACCTATTGGAACTTATCATAACTTATTTGAAGTCGAACTTATTAGAACTTGTTGAGTTGTTATTCTTGTGAACTGAATTTGGGTAGCCTTTGTTGGAACTTATTGGAAATTATTTGATCTTATTGGAAGTTATTCAAACTTACTTGATCTTATTGGAACTTATAGACACTTGTTTGAACTGTGAACTAATCTGAACCTATTCAAACTTGTACTTCTTTCGTTTCTTTTTAATCTACATATTATGCACTTTACACTATTTGCGTATTCCCTCTAGCCCAGAATATCAGGGCATGTAGTTTTAAATGATAAGTTGTTGTTTGGTTATCAGTTGTTATTTGTTTGAAAAGGTAGATGTGATAGGAGTAGTATAATCTTATTTGGTAAGAGTGTGGGCCAATGTTTAGAGTTAGTAGGTAGTAGGAGTGTTATTATTTTATTTTGAGGAGAGTGTATGTCAATGGTTAAAATGTACAAAGATTAAACTAATAGTGGGTCATATCCAAAAATAGAAGTATAAGGAGTAATTTGGGATGGAGGGAGTACTTTACAGTTATCATTCGTAGTAGTTTATACATAAGGAAAACTATAGTCTTCGAAATATTAACTTTTTTTTTATTCGGTAATTTACTGGCCCAAGTAGGCTCAGCCCTCATGAGTTAAGGGGATCCCGACCTATAAGGAAACTTCCTGAAAACTGGGTATTTATACCCAGAAGCAAATATCCACACAAACCATGAGGTTGGGAGGTGGGAGCTCCAACCATTGGGCTCCCACATGAATCTCAATTATTTACATTTTATGATTTTAACCTATTCATAATTAAAGATACACATGATTAATGTTGTGTGGTGAAGTATGAAAAGTCAAACTGATGTAGTATTTCCTAAAAAAAATGATTTTGGGTGAAAAGAACACATCTTCGATGGGATATGGTTCATTCTTTTTACGATTTTTGTAAAGGATAATAAAGCAATATATTCTTCTTATTTTATCTATGAACCCAACTACAACTATATGAGATAAGACTGTTTGGTTTCTGAATCTTTTAATTAGCCTAATCTATACTTGCATTGGTAGCATAAGATAGGCTTTTAAAACCTATTAGAATCTGTACATTGAATTTCTACCTTACTGGTGATATGAAGGTTTCTATATTATGTTTGGGTTCTCAATTCATCATCAAGAAATGGTTCATTACAAATCGATGTTGTAAAAGGAGAGGTATAGATATTGGGACTTGAGATGCTTACCTAACCGTCCCTACAGCCCCATAAATGTGGAGGAAAAAGGCCCATACAAAAACAAGTGCTGAATCTTTAAACTGATTCTGGCAAAGTTATACTTTGGAGCTTGTCCGTCTTCATTAACTCACCACGCCAGTCTAGGATATCATTTAATGACATAGACTCTATGACCACATTGGTTTCTTGAATGAAACTTTAACACTTGAAAGTACCAAGTAAGAATACTAAACAACAGCAAAGTTGGTTAGCATGTTTAGAGGACACTGGGAATATTGAGGCTTCTCTTGGAAATGAGGACATTGTGTCCTTGTAGTCTTCGAAATGCAATTGTGACTACTTGATGTGCAATTGTCTCCGCAATAATCCTTTATTGGGAGCTTCAAGCGTGATCCCGTGGAAGTAGGCAGGACAAGGTCCACAGTTATGTAGGAATTCATACAATTTACCCATTGAAATTTTACACAGTGCACTGTTCTTATTTTGATCTGCTTCCACTAATTGCTCGAGCCACGAGTTCATTTCCTTTTCTCTAATGGAATTTTTCCACGTATGTGCAGATAGAAGCCCGGCTGGTAGTTCTTGCTGCTTTACGTATGATTAAAGAAAATTACAGAGCAGGTATGGACTATGATATCTTATCTGTTATGCTCTTTTGAAGGTGTATTTCCAAACTAGAAGCATAATACTATAAGTATAGACTAATAGGTTACACGCATGAAATGGTTGTGGGCTGTATATATTATCATTTGTGTTCAGTTTTGTTTGTCTTACATGCTATCCTTCACTAGTATCAAATTCTTCTATCTCATTGCAGGTTGTTCAATAAACGATGATCTTATAGTAATAATAGGTATCACAAAAGTAGGTGCAGACTCTGTGGTGAAAGAGGCAATAATAAAACTTCTGAACCAGGAACTAGGGCTTGAAATTGTTGCAGGAAAACCAAGTTTGACAGTTGACGGGACAATAGATAAAAAAGGCACGTCTAATTCAGTCTTGAAATCAAGAAGTGTTCTTGAAAAAAGTGAATTTCCTTATAGTCTTGACACTCCGGCTCGACGACCAGCAGTATTACAAAGGCTATTGGTCACAAAGAAGTCGCTGAGTCATTGGTTACGAAAACCAGATACTGCCACTAGGTGTTGATTGCACATGTAGATTATTTCATACTGTAATAATTCTAACCACAAAGTATACATATCACCTCATATAGCCAGTATGTAAATGGATTACAAAGGCTATTGGTCACAAAGAAAACCAGATGCTGCCACTAGGTCTTGATTGCACATGTAGATTATTTCATACTGTAATAATTGTAACTACAGAAGTATACTTATCATGATCTCATGTATCCTGTTATCTAAATGAATAAGCTGAGCCTTGTAATAAACACTGAGATTCCAATAAATGAAAATGTTGGGGACCTAGTGTTCTCAGTTCCTTCAGTATATTAGTTCATGCGCAAATTCTACTGTATACCCAAGTACACCCCATGCTTTTCTGGGCAGTGCGTGCATCTCAATTCTCCGATCTCCAATGCCAAGTGTGTGTCACATTTTTTCAGTGGATGCTGCGACACATGCCACCCTGGGCTTAAGTATACTCTGGTGTACCATAGAGGCATAGACTGACTCTCTGTAGTCTGTAGTACAAGGAGGCGGCATTAATGTATTATCAGCATGAAGGCATCAATCAAGCCACAGTTCGAATATTGCCATTTAACTGTAACATTCAGCCCACTTCTTAATCTTACTCAAAGAACAAACAGATTAATCAAACTCAGTCAGAAGTATAGAAGATGTAACAAGGACTTTTTACTCCCCATTGTCATAAAAATACAAGAAAATGCAGAGTACAACATCAAATTTCAAAATCTAATACAATGAACATGAAAATTCCTGTATGTAACTCTCTTTTTAACAGCTCCTCTCCATCTCCAGTGTCAATATAAAACAGATTAGAGCCAATCTCGCTGCTGCAACTTAAGAGGCAGATAAACCTCAGACAAATACTGAAAGCCAAAAGAGCTAAGAGCCTGAATTTCAGCCTTTTGTTTGGTCTTAACCATCAACTCCAACTCTTGAACCCAACCAGGATTCTTCTTAACAAAATCCTCCTCAAGCAAATCCTTACCTGTCTTAATATCGGTCTCAGTCATCGGCAACCTACATTGCTCCGGTATCTTATACTTGTCCAAATCACTGGGCCTTATTCCCAACCATTTAATATCCGGAGTAGTCAAATTCGCGCTATCATAAGACATATTCTTGGACCCACATCCATACACTGATAAAATCTTCAACCCATATGGATCACTATCCACCAAAGCCAAAACAGGCAAATTTAACTCAAGCTTCATCTTCCTCAAAAACAACCTAGTAGCAACATCAGGCTGTCCTTTAGCAGTAATAATAACACACGGAAAACGATTATAAAACCGATCCTCAGCCAATCTCATAAATGCAGCATCCTTCTCAACAAGAAGAACAAAGAGAGCATCACTCTGCATATCCCCAACTCGATCAATATTCGGCGGAATAGCTTTCCCTCCAACACCCATCTTAGTACAATCAATAACATCACCATTATCACTAAAAACAAGCCTACCAACAACAACCCCTTTCTCAGAAGCAACAACATTCAAACTAGACCTAGTACACCCCAAAACACAACTAACATCATCTAAAACAGCATCACTCTGAGACTGATCACTAAAAAGCTTAACATCGGTGTAAAAAAGATCTCGTTTAGTGACATGAATGTTACGGACACAAAGCTGATGTACAAGAGACATAACACGAGCAGTGATGGTAGCTTTACGAACAGACCCCAGTGCAGCAAAAGGGCGAGAAGAGGATTTGTCTTTGAGGACGATGCGGTCGAGTTCAGGGATGTAGAGGTGATTGGAAGAAGCGCGAGATGGGACATTGAAGGAGAAACCATTGCCGGATAAGATGGATTTGGTGAGGGAGAGTACGAGGGTTTCGATTTCGGATTGGACGGAGTCGAGGGAGAGGTCGGTAACTTCGCGGCAAGAGGTAGAGAGAGAGGTGGAGAGTGAGGCGAGTGTACCGGGTTTTTTGGAAGTGGTTTTGACGGAATCGGCGAGTTGTTTGAGGGATTCGAGAATGGTGGTGTCTGGTTTTAGACGTTTTTGGAAAGGGAGAGATTTTGAAGATAAATGGGGGGTTTTGATGGTGGGTGTGGGTGTGGGTGTGTCTTCCTCGGTGTCGGAATCGGGACGGCGGCGCTTCCTCTTGTCTGCCATTTAGATTTTGAGAGAGAGAGATAGACTGTGTGAGAACTAAGAACTAAGAACTGAGAACTGAGAACTGAGGAGATACGGACTAGGGAGTAGGGAGTAGGGAGTAGGGAACGGAGGGAATCAGGGAGGGGGGACTTTCCACCGATATAAGCCTTTCATTTTAAAATATATGGCTCAAATACAACTCTATTTTGTAAAGTTTCACTAAAACTCCCGACGATCCGGATTCAAAAATTTCGAGGGAGAATTGAAGTCAACATCGGATTGTTGACCATTTTGGCCGGAAAATAAAGCAAAGGTACTGAAAATAAAAGATTAAAGGACTTAAAGGTATTAGTTGACGAAACAAAACAATAAAGGTACTCGTTCACAAAATCAGTGTTACAAAAGGTAATACTATTTCACAATTTTCCAATATTAAATCATCTTTCACAAAAAAAAAAAAATTGTTACAATAATTGATGTGATTGTCAGGTTGGAGTACACCAACTTTGACATCGTCTATCAGCATTTAATGCAATGCTGAAGTTTTCTACCGCCTTACTATTCTACTCTATGTAAACAGGGGTATAATTTACCACTATAAATATGTAAGCGTAAGATTGAGAATACACAACAATACACATTAGATCAAAATACTTCAATATACAAAACTCTCTCTACTTGTATTATCTTATTTCTATATTTCTCACAACACGTTATCAGCACGAGTGTTCTACCAAAAAAAAATTTTAAGGTATCTTTAAAATCTTTACATCCATTTTGTTTTTAAGTTTTAAATTTTTCTCCAAGCCCAACCCTTTACTATCCGAACATGGATCAACAAAGTAACGGGATTAACATTGTTTTACACAATGTCTCTGTCTCGGGTGTTTATTTTTGGATAGAGCGAAACAATGTGCCATTCATTACCAACTCAGCGAGGGAAACTGTAATACAGCCCCGATCCAGTAACCTTAACAACGGTACAAATACACATACCAGAGAAAACCCACAAACCCCTGTTCCCAACACCAATAATAACCCTCCTATACAACCAACTTAAAACCAATCTCCGCCAAGTGATAAAAGAGACAGAGATGAACAAGAAGAAACTAGTAGTAAACGTCATCATACTGCTAACGCAGAAAACAAATAATTTGATAATAACGTCACCTTCACGGAGGGCAAGGACATTTTATTTACGTTATTTTATTTGCTCTTGAACTGCCTATATGGACATGTGAATTTTAAAAAAAAAATTGCCACCTGTATGGACGACCTAGTGAAGGGATAAAATTATTATCTCTTATATGTGCAATAATGTTGTATCTTGTATGTATGTAGAGAACAAGCTAAGCATTCTGAACACTATTATATATTATTGTCTCTAATCTTCTATTTTTTGTATTTGTTGTTACATATATTATGTTACCAATATACCGGCATGCTCTAATATATATTTGTCAATCTTAGAATTTTATTGCGTTGTATATTTTTGAATGTAGATGAATTGCACAGTTAGGGATAACCCTCTATAAAAGTAGATTACCCATCCTCATTTTCACCACACATCCCTTATCTTCTTCCAAATTTTTTTCCTCTAAACCCACAATTCTTTTTCCTCTTCTTGCTCAACCTTCCGGCCACCATGTTTAACGCCGACAACAACCATCCTCCACCCTCATCTTCTTCTTTTGAAGAGGATTTTAGGAAAATAAGCTCTACTTATTTCTTATAGCCGATTTCTTTTTCCTCCTCATGGCATTAATGATATATCTCCTAGTACATAAGTAAGAGACCAAAAAAAATTCATTTTCCCCCCAGAAGAATGACGAAAATGCACATGAATATCAATTTTTTATGCCTTTAAGTGCATTTTAGGAATTTTTTTTTCTTCACTTGTTGTATTTTGTTTCTATTTTTGGTATTTTTGTTTTTTTTTTTGCTTCATTAATATTGTACGCTATTTTAGTGTTTTTTGTTTGTATTATTTATGTATAATTATAATGATATAAATCAGGGGGAGATAATATATACTTCCTCCGTTTCTAAATAAGTGCAACATTTGCATAGTGTTTACTATTCACAGTTTAAACTTTAATTAGCTTTGGTGATTTACATTTTAGGAAAAACATAGTCATGTGGGATCTTGTTAGAATCGTCTGAATGTGAATTTTTTTAATATCAACTTTTTATAATTTTTACTTATTGATAATTGAAGATATTAATGGTTAAAATAATGCATTGGCAAACGTGAAAACAAGAAATGTTGCACTTATTTAGAAACGGAGGAAGTATATGTGATTTATCATCATTATTAATTTCAAATATTTACATGTTTGTAGTCAAAAGAATGGAAGATCTAGTGAAAAGACAATTTAACATACTAGATCTATCTGGACAAAAGTTTTTAGAATGGACGGTGGACGCCCAAATGAATTTAAAGGCCCAGGGACTAGAACATACAATTAAAGATATGACAACCCAACAAGGGGATGCAACTACATCAGCCGCATCAGTTAAAATGCGATTGTACAAGAAAAGGCAAAAGCCTTAGTCCTTATAAGACATCATTTACATGAAAGTTTAAAAACTGAATATCTACTTGTGGAAGATCCAAAGAACTATGGGATAGCCTAAACGAAAGATATGGGCATCACAAAAATGTGCTCCTCCCAAAGGCACATTATGACTGGACCAATCTGAGGTTCCAGGATTTTAAAACAGATAGTGATTACAATTCAACATTGTTTAGAATTGTATCATTGTTGAGATATTGTGATCACCCCATCACAGAAGAGTAAATGATAAACAAAATGCTCTCCACTTTCCACGCTTCTAATATGATATTGGCAGAACAATACAGGTTCAGTGCTTTCAAAAAGTACTCTGAGCTAATCTCAGTTTTACTTGTGACTAAATAAAATAATGTTCTTCTGCTAAAAAATCATAATCTTAGACCTACAAGGTCTTCAGCCACCCATGAGATAAATACAATAGAAAGCTCTAATCCACCAGAAGCAAATGCTATACATAGGGATGGACACGGTAATTACAACGGTCGTGGGAGAGGATGTGGTAATTACCGTGGCCGAGGGCGTAGACGTGGCAGAGGCCGATTTTCCCCAAGAGGCAAACGTCCTATAAAGGAAATGATACTTGCCACATATGTGACATGACTAGGCACTGGGGTCGCACATGTCGTACTGCCAAACATTTGGTAGATCTATATCAAGCTTCAATAAAAAACAAAGGAAAAAATGCTGAAGCAAACTTTGTTAATGAAGCCACTACATCCATGCCCAGCCTTGATGTTTCAGATTTTTTTATGGATGATGCTGAAGTGAAAATAAGTTTGTTTTAACACAATCTTAATGTGCTTAGTTTATTTAATGCTTCAATATCCACTTTCATGTATTGTTCCTTTATTATTAATAAAAATACGTATTTTTCTTATACTAATCATCGTATTTATTATTTATGAAGATATGAATTCATCAGAAGTTGGAACAAAGAACAATGTCTCCTGGACAGTGGGACAACACACACCATATTGAAAAATAAAGAGTATTTTTCAAAACTTACAATATTCCAAGCAAATGTTAGTACAATTTCTGGGACAGCCAAGCTAATTGAAGGCTCTGGAAAAGCTTGCATTATATTTCCAAATGGGACAAAATTGATAATTAATGACGCATTATATTCGAGTAAATCTCGAAGGAACCTCATAAGTTTCAAAGATGTACGTCAGAATGGTTACCATTTGGAAACAATGACAGTGAACAAAGAGGAATTCATATGCCTAACGGCAAAGAAAAAAGGCAAGAAATACATCTTATGAAAAATTGCCAGCAATTTCCTCGGGACTATATCGCATAGATATACGTCCGATTGAAATTAATATGATATCTAACCAGAAGTTAGATAAAAAAATCATTTACTCTATGGCATGACCGATTAGGCCATCCGGCACAGGAATGATGCATAGAATCATTGAAAACTCAAATGGACACTCTATAAAGAATGTCAAAATTCCTCGGTCAAATGAATTAACATGCTCTGCATGCTCACTTGGCAAATTGATAATCAGACCATCTATAAATAAGATTGCCACTGAATCTCCAATGTTTTTAGAAAGAATTCAAGGAGATATTTGTGGGCCTATTCATCCTGCAGTGGACCATTTCGTTATTTCATGGTATTAATTGATGCCTCTACTCGATGGTCACATGTGAGCCTTCTGTCAAGCAGAAATGTTGCATTTGCAAAACTTTTGGCTCAAATAATTCGATTAAGAACTCAATTCCCAGATCATACAATAAAGAAAATAAGATTAGACAATGCTGGGGAATTTACATCCCAAACATTTAATGACTATTGCATGTCTATTGGGATTATTGTTGAGCACCCTGTACCTCATGTACATACACAAAATGGTCTTGCTGAATCATTAATCAAAAGACTACAATTAATTGCAAGACCATTAATAATGAGGTCAAAATTGCCATCTACTACTTGGGGTCATGCTATATTACATGCGGCAACATTGATAAGATTAAGGCCGACAGCCTATCACAAATTCTCACCATTACAATTAGTATCTTCGAGAACCGAATATCTCACATTTGAGAATTTTTGGGTGCGCTGTACATGTACCTATTGCTCCGCCCCAACGTACTAAAATGGGTCCACAAAGAAGGATGGGAATATATGTTGGATTTGAATCTCCATCAATTATCAAATATTTAGAGCCAACAACTGGTGATCTATTTACGGCTCGATTTGCCGACTGTCATTTTAATGAGTCGGTATTCCCATCCTTAGGGGGAGAGAAAGTGGACCCACAAAATATAAAATCGGAAATTACATGGAACGCATCGCAAATGTCGTTTCTGGACCCGAGAACAAATTCATGTGAACAAGAAGTCAAGAAAATTGTTCATCTGCAAAGTATTGCAAACCAATTGCCAGATGCATTCACAGATTCTAAGAAAGTGACAAAGTCACATGTACCTGCTGCGAATGCTCCGGAACGGATTGAAATTCCTAATGACAATAAGGCAATTGAAAATGAGTCAATAGCACGTCGAAAACGTGGCAGACCACCCGGTTCTAAAGATTTAAAACCGAGAAAAATGAAAAGGCAAGGGGAACAACGAACGAAATTAATATAAATCTCCCAACGAGCATGCATATGAAAACAAAAATGAAGAAAACGTGTTCCAGAAGAAAAGGAACATGAAAGCTAGACAACAATGAAACTTCAATTAATTATGTTTCTACAAAGAGACAATGGAATCGAAAAGATGTTGTCTTGAATGAAATTTTTGCTTACTCGATAGCGGTTGAAATGACATACGATGAAAATGATGTAGAGCCAAATACAGTTGATGAATGTCGCCGTAGAAAAGATTGGCCAAAATGGAAAGAGGCAATTCAAGCAGAATTGAGATCACTTGAAAAACGTGAAGTATTCGGTCAAATAACCCAAATACCAAAAGGTGTAAAACCAGTTGGGTACAAATGGGTATTCGTGAGAAAACGAAATGAGAAAAATGAGGTTACTAGATATAAGGCAAGATTAGTAGCCCAAGGCTTCTCGCAAATGCCAGGGATTGATTATGATGAGACATATTCTCCAGTAGTCGATGCAACTACACTAAGATTTCTGGTAAGTTTATCAGTTTCGAAAGGATTGCAAATGAGATTGATGGATGTAGTGACCGCATATTTGTATGGCTCACTTGACACAGATATTTATATGAAAGTTCCTGAAGGACTAAAACTACCAGAAAATTGCATGCCCAAAGAGATGTTCTCAATAAAATTGAAAATCACTCTATGGGTTAAAACAATCTGGAAGAATGTGGTATAATCGTCTTAGTGAATACCTATTGAAAGAAGGATTCAAAAATAATCAAATCAGTCCCTGTGTTTTCATTAAGCGATCTAAATCAGGATTCGCGATCATTGCTGTATATGTCGATGATTTGAACATTATCGGAACTCCTAGAGAACTTGAAGCGACTGCAAAATACTTGATGAAAGAATTTGAGATGAAAGATCTCGGGAAGACAAAATTTTGCCTTGGCCTGCAAATGGAACATCTAAGAAATGGGATTTTTGTCCATCAATCAAACTATACAAAAAAATCCTGAAACTTTTTTCATGGACAAAGCCCACCCAATAAGTTCTCCAATGGTAGTGCGTTCCCTGAATGAGAAAGATGATCCATTCAGACCACGAGAAGAAAACGAAGAGATTCTTGGTCCTGAAGTACCATATCTAAGTGCAATTGGTGCCTTAATGTACTTGGCTAACAATACTCGACCTGACATAGCTTTTTCAGTAAACTTGTTAGCTAGATACAGCAATGCACCAACCAAGAGACATTGGAATGGAGTCAGACACTTATTACGTTATCTTCGAGGAACACAAGATCTCGGATTATTCTTAGTCAAGACCAAATGCGTCACTCATTGGATATGCAGATGTTGGCTACCTATCAGACCCACAAAAGGCTGAGTCTCAATCCGGATATTTGTTCACTTATGGAGGTACCGCAATATCTTGGAAATCCACAAGCAGACTTTGACGGCCACATCATCAAATCATGCGAATTAATTGCTCTTTATGAAGCTGGAAGGGAATGTGTATGGCTAAGGTCAATGATCAAGAATATCCAAGAAGAATGGGGATGGAAACAATAACAACAAATCCAACTATCATCTACGAAGACAATACTGCATGCATCACCCAAGTAAGCGAAGGGTACATCAAAGGAGACAGAACTAAACATTTATCATCAAAGCTCTTCTTCACCCACGACCTCCAAAAGGAAGGGACGATAAACATCCAACAAATTAGATCATGCGACAATCTTGCAGACTTGTTCACTAAGTCACTCCCATCGAAGAAGTTTTAAAGAACTAGTTCACAAATAGGAATGCGACGCCTAAGAGAGATATGTTAGGTTCAGTGGGAGTATTGTATGCACTGCACTCTTTTTTTTTTTTCCTTATTCAGGTTTTTATCCCAGTGGGTTTTTCCTAAAAAAGGTTTTTAATGAGGCAGTATATCAAAAGCATATTAAAACCTAGAACCAACACTGACATTCAAGGGAGAGTTACAATAATTGATGTGATTGTGAGGTTGGAGTACACCAACTTTGACATCGTCTATCAGCATTTAATGCAATGCTAAAGTTTTCTACCGCCCTACTACTCTACTCTATGTAAACATTGGTAAAATTTACCACTATAAATATGTAAGCGTAAGATTGAGAATACACAACAATATTACAGTAAACATCAAATCAAAATACTTCAATATACAAAACTCTCTCTACTTGTATTATCTTATTTCTATACTAGTCTTACATGCACGCAATGCGTGCGATAATGTGTGATAACAAATGAAGTAAAAATAAAATTAATTGGGTAAAAAACTGTTTTTATATTTTTCTTTCTCAAAAAACTAATGTTCAATTTAAATGTCTTACTTCCCCCTTTTCCATTCAAATGAAACAGTTAGTTATCTTCTGTTCTTCTTTTTTTATTCCTTTTTTTATTATTTTTTGGTATCCCCGTGTATTGCCTTTATATAATAGAGATTTCTGACAACAAAAATCAAATTATCAATGCAAACTATTGCAAAGTTGTGAAGCGAGAGCGAGAAGCGTGTAAGATTATGTTTACTGTTCACTAATAATTTTTCATATAAAACTCCAAAACCAGTTCATCCATGATCTACAGAAAACATGGCCCTCTCAACTTCCACAACTGCATTCTCAATTCTACCAAACAAAAACACCACTTCCCCTTCACCAATATTTCTTCGAAATCAAGCTCAATTCACCATTAATGGCTGCTTCTTCCCTCTTTTCAAACCGCCCACCAAACTCAAACGACCCCTTTTCTCTGCCCCCGCCATTTCTAGCTCTCAAGGTAAGTGCCCTTTTTTTTTTTAGTTTTGCATGTATGATTTTGAGCATTAAATATCAATTGGTGTTCGATTTTATGTGAATTGTTCTTTTTTTTTTGGGCAGAATTTGGGTCACTCGTTGCTAGTGAAACCAACTTTTCTATGTTGGATAAAGCTTTAGTTTATGATTTGAAAGGAAATGGAATTCCAATTACTGATTTATGGAAAGATAGGAAAGCTGTTGTTGCTTTTGCTCGCCATTTTGGGTAAATTCTTCATTTCATTTAGTAAAATATAGTGTAGCTCTCTTAATTCAAGGTTTACGAGTGTTATGCAATCTTGTTCATGTATGCGTTCTCTCTGCTGATTAGTTGAATTACTATTACTATTTGCAATTTTCATGAAACATCTATGACAGATTAATGCGAAATGCCATAGTTTAAGTACAAAAGATATCCAAGGACCTTTGAATTATGACCTTTAAATTTAGACTTTTAACCATGGTATCTTTGGATGGAGGTAGTATGATTATTGATCAAGATAGACGTGTAGGTTTGGATGGCATGTCATTGCCTTTCACGAAATCGCGCTACGTGGAGTCTCCGCCTTGACAATGATATGTTTCTGTATGGCTTCACATCATGACTTGTCATCTCTTTTGACTTGTTCATTTAACATTAGGATAAGCCAATGGATCTTCAATTTGTTAACGCTAAACCTCTAAATTCTTATTAATTGTTTGAATCACTAAGCCAATTGGTGAAGTGATAATATTTCATGCTCCCTCCGTCCTAGGTTACATGGTACATATTTCTTTTTTGGATGTCCCAAATTATTTGCTGGATGCATACTTCTTCTTTTTAGCAAGTGTTTCTCTCTACTTTTTCCATGAAGTTGGACCTCAGACAAATTCACTCACTTTTTTCTCTCTACTATTTTACGCCCCTAAAAACTTGCGCCAGGAGCTAATTTAGCTAAATATATCGATATAGGGAGTATAACTTAATTTCACTAAGTACACTACAAAGCAAAAAGAAGCATGGCATCGTTTCCACTATAATAAATAAATATTGACAGTATTATGCAAAATGACAAATAAGATCCTTTCTAATAATATTTGTGAATTAGTGGTAGGCTATCTTTTTTTGTTGTAGTACCACTATTAACTAAAAATAGCTAAATCTTGAACGATATTAAATATTGAAAAATTGTTCTATCATGCCACCACTTTTCCGTTACCACTATATTTGTGTTTGTAGTACTGTCCAATGTGATGCATGAGCTCAACACACCTAAATTACTGATTTATGAGAGGCGCAAGAGGAAGGGCATTTTAGAAAAGATGCTGCAAAACAGTTAGAAAATATTTGTAATGAGTGTGTTAAAGTTGGTTATATAGGTCAGTAGAATATCAAATGAAAGGGGGAAGACAGGAGCATGTGAGAGTATTCAGAAATTAAAAGGAAACTTGTTTTGGGGAGAGTTGAGAGCCTCTTGAATGCTCGCCATTTTTGTACTTCCTCTTTCTTCTCTAATCCTCTTTTCTATATCTTGTCCTCTCATATTTTTCTCATATTTGTGTGAATACTGTTGGAACTTGCTGAACTTGTCTGAATTGTTAGAAAGTCACCTGAAGTCTGAACTTATCACATCCAACCTCGATCGTTTCATATATCGTAAGCTTTGATAATGTAATCAAAGGCTATTATTATCACCCTTTTCTCACTCCTAGACATGACTAACATGAGAAAAACAACTATTAAAGTTTTGAAAAGAAGAACGCAGTGCCTTGTCTGTTGCATGTAAGCACATTATGAAGGGTCATAAGCTTTGTTTTTGTGGCAGGTGTGTGCTTTGTCGCAAGCGGGCGGATTATCTTGCCTCCAAGAAGGTAACTTGATATAATTTTTCCTTTTCTTCCCAATATTATACGTTGTATCTCTTCTGTTGCAAATTAAAGATTTAATAGAAGAAAACAATCTGAAGGGGGTTAAGACTGAAACTAAAATTGATGTAAGAATCAGCTGCAAGTAGATTACAACATGCTGATGCACATAGTCTTTGTGCTTTTAGTACAAGCCTATATATTAGCTTTAACTAGCTACCAAAAAATTGGTTGGCGTGGTAGCTCATCCAAGGAACTATATTAACAATATCAGATTGAATAGCTATATTATATAGTAGCAAGATTGCTCTCCAACACTCCCCCCTCTTAACGTGGGGAGTGTGTGGCATGTAAATTCGCCTCAACTCTTTGTGTCACGGCTTGCTAATAATCTGAAAGTTTCATGTCAGTGCTCGTGGTAGTGCAAGTTCATCCCCAAATATGTGCTTTCGTCATTAAATTTTCATTAGCACTTCTAAAGTGGTAAGGGATAATAATGGAAAATTGTGAAGATAAATAGATATTTGGGGATATACAAGGATTACCACAAGGGCACAAGGTTACCAATAAAGTCATTGCTTTTACCATCATTCATTGCCACTTACCATGAGGACTGCTAGGGCTTTCTGGTGATTGTTGAGGCCGGCAATTGAATTATATGTTACAATTATGTCGTTACTTTTACCATTATTTGTTTACATGTTATTTGTTAGTTGCTTTGTAGTGACTGCATAGAGGTGTGATTGTCACAATTAAGAGAAACAGGAGCCAGATACGCAGTAGTGTTATTGTAGGTTTCTTGAGCAAACTGTCTAAACTAGTAATTTTAGCTGTAGCTTCCCTCCTTGTTTTATGATGGACAATATAAGTAAATAATGTAATAACTATACTGTATATAACTTTGCACACTGCATCTGTGGAGGATAAAGAGCCCGTAAGTTGCTCTTTGCTTTCCATGTTATGGATTGCGACCAAGAAAAATTAGAATCCACTTACAGAGTTTCCAGTATGCAGACAAGCTGCACAATTAATCACAATAAGGCAAGCAATCTAGTTTTTTGTCATCTAAAGATTCTTGCCTGATTACATGGACTGTGGTTATGTTGTCTAGAGCATGATGTCTCACAAATTCAAGGCTCTCCAAAAGGCTCCATGAATTGGTGACCAAGTATGTATGGGAACAAAATGTGTTGTTATGGCAATAAAGCTAACTGACTACACTAGGGAATTAAACTTGCTGTATGTTGTATTTACAGTCTCAAACATACACACCAATGCGGACTAGTTAAGGCCATGGCCTTTCTGTTCCTGTGCGATCATTTTAAATGCTGGTAGTTTGCATGATAACTATCATATATTTACGTCAATTTTCCTTCCTCTCCACCATTTCTCTTCTTCCAAAAAAAAAGGCCCAAATATTAGAAAAATCCGAAAGAAATTTCAGTTCCTCCAAGTCAAACTGTTATCCTTTTTGGGCCTACCCCTGATGCAATCCTGTTTGAAGAAATATTCCTCATGATTTAAGAAAAAAACCCTTTGGATTCACTTTTTACCAATTACTGAACATATTACAGAGTTCCAGCAATTGCGATACCATTGGTGTTGCATATCTCAAATCTACCAGGAGTAAATTTACTGGAAGATTTTCAATTTCATCAGCTCAGACCCGAACCAACAATTGGAGTACTATTTATTGTTCATGTAGATGTTGTATGCCCGGCACTGAGCTACAGCCGGAATCAACACCATCACTTCCCGTGAAAATTGTGAGCATTTTTGAAGATGGCAGTACCAGTCCTCTTAAATCTGCTCCTTGGCAAGATGTTTTGATCCACACTGTAAGTGATTTAGAATTACTCTTTTGACAACTTTTCTTCCGATTAAAGTTGGATTCTAGTTGTGGTACAAGGCCTGCTTGCTTTGGAGGATGTTAAGATGAGGTTTTTTTTTGCTATTTTATCGATGAGCAGGCAGAAAGACTGAAGTGGATTGATGAAGGAATTGAAATGCTTGTCTTTAATGATAGTCTCTGTCGATCTGGTGAAAATATGGCTCAAAACCTTAAGAAGGAGCTTATGCGCGCCGACATACTGTTGGTTGTTGCTGTTACCAAACAAGAATCAGTCGAGTGGATTCAGAATCATGCTCACAGCATTCCGAATATTATATGCTTTGAGTCCTCTGCTGCATTAGTGAATAAACTAGGAGGATCCTCTATCAGCAGTGAAACCAAAGGGAACATGTTTGACAGTTTGACAGGCTTTTCAAAATCTCAGAAAGCGAATGAAAAAACTGAAGTAGTGCAAACTGTTACTGAAGCTTGGGAACGACATAATTCAGATGACATTAGATTTTCCTTATTAGTAATAATCAATGCTTATTTGAGGCCGGTTTCTGTTTTGCAAAATTTGAGATCAAAGGGGTTTTTTACACTCAGCTGCATGGTAAAAAACTGTGGATCCCAGATTCTGGATTGCTTGTTGGATCCTGCCTGTAGGAATGCCCTGCAATGCTTAAATAAGTGTAGTCCTGTGGATCAGGTATGCAACTATCGCTGCATTGCTTCATATGAAAGTCCACAGCTTGAAGCATTCTCCCTCTGTGTATTACAAAAACATAATTGTTTGCAACTGGACGCCAAAATTCCTGAAAAACCATATGTAGCTCCTATGGCTAAGTTTCGCGGATCTGATTTATGTCACGAAACGGCTGAAGATCTCTTTGTTGGTTGGCTAGGGAGTATGGACTGGAGTTGGCGTGTTGTGGCAGGACAAAATCCTGCCTATGATCAATTTCCTTGCCAATACCAACTCTTCTATAGGGGGAAGGCGAGGGGTTCATTTTGGTATGAGCCAGTTTTTCAAGTCAAAACTTTAGATGGAAAAATCGTCTGGAGAAGAAGAAGATATCGGGTGAAGAGGGGCCCAATTCCAGGCAAATTTTTCTTCAGTGTTTTGGATAACGGAGTTGTCTCAAATGAGTCCTGGACAATTGTGGATGTTGTTGATGATCTTAGTTGGGGATTGTTTCATTATCATGGAGCTGCTCGAGTTGCAGGACAATCTTACACAGGGGCAGTTCTTGTTAGTCCGGATGGAAGATATCCTAGTGAGGATGATGTACCTAGGTTAAGTAGTGCTCTAGAAAAGTGTGGTATCAAAAAGTGGGAGCTATTTACTGTTGATAACTGCTCTTGTCGTGATGCACCTCTGGGAATTCCTGAGAGTTCACGCTTGCACCACAATTTAAAAGTTGAAAGATAAAAATAGGCATGGAATTACAAATTTGAGCTCTTTGGGCTTTGTACATTGTGCAGGCCATTAAAGTTGCTTCAATTATTTCAGAAGGTAAACGTGATGTACATTAACAATCTATGATACTGTGAGGCTGCATGCTATGTTCATACAGCGTTAAAAGTTGCTCCTGCCCTCATGATGATCCAGATTGAGGTTTGGAGTAACAAGTTGCTGCGTGCAATTACAAAGCAGTCACTGAGAGACATTCTAGCTCTCAGCTTGTAACTGGTCTGGGACTGAAGAGAGGTTTTCTTTGTACGATATATTTTTTCTAGGGCCCCCTTTTTTCCATCTCATTTCCTATATCTCTATGAGGACTGGTTGTCATCTTATTGTATTGCTCTCTTATTTTCTATTTTTTTAAATTAATAAGATGTATGAGCAGATACTTTCATGAGAGCAACTCTTAGCAAATGGAAGTTCCTAGTTGATTGCTGCGTCACTGAGATTCTGCTCTAGATTGTAAATTGATTATCCCATTCTTACATACAAAATAATTTCCATCAAACTCTGTTTTGGAGTTTATGTTGCTATTGAACTTGACCTTTGGTCACGTGTATCGGTTTTATTTTCATCATCGACTTCACATATTAATCCTTTTTGATATTTGCTTGGGTTTGGTGATGAATCATCCATGATTATTATTCATCTTTCTCCGTCAAGCTCTGTATTCTGAATGACGTACATTTTAACAATTCATTGTATTTATGTAGGGGGACAGAGTATCCATCTTAATTAGACATAGATTAAGTGTTTATATCCATCTTAATCTTAATATGTTTTTTTCATGGGTGCATGGTGGTCATGGGAATGTACTCATGTCCTTTTATTGCTAATGCTGTTATGAAATTTGACAGGAACAAATGGATGCAGCTGGTGTAGCACTTGTTTTGATTGGACCAGGAAATGTTGATCAGGTATGTTGCAACATTCAACTAGTTTCACCTTTCTTGTTTGATTCTTAATTGGATGATATATTCTGGTTTGATTTTCATGTTCATTGCTATACCCTAACTATACATATCATGCAGGCCAACACTTTTTTTGAGCAGACGAAATATGAAGGAGGTGCTCTTTCTCCCTCTCTCTCCCTCTCTCTTTGTAATCTCTATCTCGCTCTCTCCTTTTCTTTCGTTCTCTTAGGGTGGGGGGAGGTTTGTGATTATAGTCATACCGGTGTGTTTATTTGGCATGGTTTGTCTGATAAACTAAAAAGCTGTACTTATAAAGTCTAGGACTCCAGCATTTGGATTGGGGCAATCTTTACGACTGTAGTTCTGGAGAAGATATTACCATCTTCTGGAGTCAAATTTATCTATTGGCTGGGGAAAATTATTGACTATTGACTAGTGCGATGGCTGAAAACATTAAGTACAAGGGTATTAGCTTTGGACTATTGAGTCGTGCGATGTCTGAAAACATTGAGTACATGGTTATTGGGAACGTGAGCAAAGATGATGACATTGTAAACTTTTGTGGTTAAAATTAATAGATTTTTTTTGTTCAGTGATTTAATACAAGTACCAAAGTAAAATTATTTTTGGGGTGTTTTAAACTTCTATAATCACACGCATACAAAATATCCAAGAAGAAAATCCTTCGATGGTTAACCAAAAACATCATAAAGGTGAACATTTAGGCCTCAAACTCCGAGTGATGAGCCAACATGATCATATTCCCACACTCATATATACTAAATTTCATGAACTACACATTACAAGAGTTTAGGTACTACCCCTTTACCCTAATAGACTCTAGATGGGATTTTATCTAGCTAGTAAAGGGCAAAACACGTCTCATTAAGCATGGTTTGAAGTAATCTTTAGACAAGAGTGTCAAGTAGATGTTTGAGCACATTAGCATTTAGTAACGAGGGAGTGAACCTTTTGTCTTATATAGCTTTAAAATCATCAAATGAATTCAAGGAAAACTGTTCTTTATTTCAAAGCCAATTTAGAGAAGGATGTTTTTGGATCACCAACACATTGCTCTTCTTTGCGAGATTTCTGTAGGAAAAGTTTCTATCTCATTTACTTGTTCGCTTTCATGCTAGATTAGTTACTACTTCCTCCGTTTCTTTTTACTCGCTACACTTTCCATTACGGGAAGTTTCACATTACTTGCTACACCTCTTTTTTGGGCAATAAGCTCTCTCTATCTCTCTCCTCCCACATGGGTCCCTTTTCTTTTTACTCTCTACCTCTCTCTTCTCCAAAAATTACCTAGGAGTCCGTGAAATGAGAAGTGTAGCGAGTAAAAAGAAACGAAGGAAGTAAGAGATTTTGGAACTTATCTCCATTGGAGCCTTCCGACGTTTTATATGCTAGCTGTAGAAGGATTTAAGTTTTAGAACTTTAGATTGGAGCCCTTTTTGGTATTTTGACTTTTAGGCCTTGTTCTTTTGGGGATAGTTGAGCTCAGCGAACTGAGTAGTTTCCGCTCATAGTTTCACCTCACTTTAGTTCTGTACAGTTCAGTTCAGCCCAAAAGCCCAAAAGAAAAGAACAGGGCCTCGGTCCTTTTATGTGCAAAAGCTTTTGTAGGCAGCTCCATTTGTCCTTGTCGTATTATGAAAGTTGTGACGCTATTTGCCGCGGGTGTCTCACTTAAACCGCTTGTATCTTTTTGTACTATATTCTTTCCTCCTCTTCTTCCTCTTCTTCTAACCTACCATCACCACTACTTCCGCCACCATTGCCAGCGCCAATGCCACCACTGCGGCTGCCACCACTGCAGCAACCTCCCGCCTCTCTGTGCTCCTCCTCCTTCTTCTTCTTCTCCTCCTTCTTCTTCTTCTTCTTCTTCTCCTTCCTCTTCTTCCCTCTTCTCCTTCCTCCTTCCTTGCCCATCCTACTACTCGTCTCTCTCTCCTCTGGCACTACCGGCTAGTGAATATAATTGGGATTTACTTTTACTGATACCACTGGATCCATTGGCAGAATAAAACCACCGTAATTCCCGTGAACATTCAAGGCCAG
Organism: Beta vulgaris subsp. vulgaris; assembly: GCF_026745355.1. Lineage (NCBI taxonomy): Eukaryota > Viridiplantae > Streptophyta > Magnoliopsida > Caryophyllales > Amaranthaceae > Beta > Beta vulgaris. Next base: position 13,696,767 of record NC_079208.1, read on the forward strand.
ATTTCCCTGAACCACATCCCCCTATAATTCATTGCAACGTCCCCTTTTTCCTCCCTTTTCTTCCTTCTTCCTATTCACTGCTGTCTGCAATTTAAAGAATAATTTTTTTTTAGTCCCACCATGGAACCCGCTTGATTCTTCCTGTTCCACCGTGGTAGAACCGAAAAAAATGGATGGTTTCATTTTTTCGTTTCTAACATGGTGGAGCCAAAAAAATCAGTCGGTTCCACCATGGTAGAATTGAAAATTTCAGATGGTTATATCCTAAAAAGTTTTATATTTTTGAGATAAAATAAGAAAAAGAAAAATACAAAATACGTATATAATACGTGCGGTTTTAGTAAAATACGAATGGTAAATAACAATACCCTACGAAAGCTACGTGCCTATGATTTGTTTCTTTTCCTCTTCACACTTCTTAAGTGCACACCATCTTCCGTTGTAGCATTTGTTGCCATCCTTGAGAATTGCAAATTCTTTTGCTTTCCGCTCTTCTAATTTTTCCTTCACTATTCCTAGCTTCACTTTCTTCGGTGTGATTGTCTATGATATTACGGTTAAAGCATTCAAGCTAACTCCCAAATTTTCTGGTCGGACCACTTCTACATAGGGCTGGCAATTGTAGGAGATGGGGCAAGTGGACCTGAACTCTCCCCATCACTTGTAACCTAAATCCCCATCTACACCATCCATCACGCGCCAAAAGTTCCACCCATATCCGTCCATCCATCAAAATGACTAAATATCAATTGTCAATACATGATAATAGAGAAAGCTGTTTGTAGACTTGACAATTTTAAAAAATTAATAAATGAAAATTGAAGCATTGATTAATAACAAAACTACTAAATATCAATTGTCAATTCATAATACATGCCGAAAATTAATATATATATATATATATATATATATATAGAAGTGAGTTCATATGAGAATGCATATTTATACTTCCTCCGTTTCTTTTTACTCGCTACACTTTCCATTATGGGAAGTTTCACATTACTTGCTACACTTCTTTTTTGGGCAATAAACTCTCTCTATCTCTCTCTTCCCACATGGGTCCTTCTCTCTACCTCTCTCTTCTCCAAAAATTGCCTAGGAGTCCGTGAAATGAGAAGTGTAGCGAGTAAAAAGAAACGGAGGAAGTATGAGAAATGAGAATAAATTTTACATGTTATAAATCTTATGAATAAGTGATGTAACTCTAATGAAAAAGTGATGTAACTCCAAAAACAAAATATTTGAAAAAAAAAATTCAAAAAAATAACAATTTTTTTTTGAATTCAAAATTTTTTAGAGGGATATAACTCTAATGAATAAGTGTTGTAACTCTAAACTAATCGTGTGGTTGAGATTCATTCTCATTTCTCATGTAAGGAGCATTCTCATGTGATATTGCCCCTCTCTCTCTCTATATATATATATCTATATATATATATATATATATATATAATATATATATATATATATATATATATATATATATATGTACTTTATATTTTTTAGTAACTAGATGGATGGAGTGGTGATGGGTAGGCGACGGGTCAAAAATAATTCAACCATCTCTGTAACATTTGATTCGTTTCAGTGACTACTTTATTATTATTTTAACTAATATGTAATGGAAGATATTTAAGGTCAAAGAAGTGCATTGGTTGATGCGTACAGTCAAAACAGGCAAACTAAAATAATACAGAGGGAGTATCATGTAATAACATATGTTGTAAAATATTAGCAAAAATTATGATCAAAACAGGATACGTGGGTAGGGGTAAAAAGTCAAAGTAAAGCAATATATGACAAAGAGAGGGATCAGTGTTTCCCAATCCCCTAATTCCCTCGTGAATTGCGAATTGAGAATAGCGAATTATGATTGGTTTTGGTTCATTTGGCCCATTATGAGCGAATTGACGAATTCAAAAGGCTAATTAGATAGCGAATTAGGTAACACTTAGAGGGATGGTAAAAGGAAGAGTATAGAAAAAATATGTATGTATTCTGGTGTATATTTTATTATGATAAAAACCCTTTTTGTCGAAGAGGCAGCGTATAGCCGTATACTTAATTCTACTGCTTACAGGGTTTGCAAAAGAAGAGTAGTTACATCTTAATATAGTTATGTGGTTTATCATTCACCTTATCACTAAAATGTTCTCAACATTGGCTACTTTTCTTTGGTGCTATATACTATTATATTAAGTATTGCAAAAAGAATGATCTGTTCTAGCAAATTAAATCTGTGTCAAAACTATTATTTCAGAAGTTTATGCAGATCCAGACCATTCATCGTATCATGCACTAAAGTTTGCTTCTGGGGTCTCAACCACATTTACACCCAAGGTACTAAACAGATGAGCATGTAGGCTATATGCCTCAGATTCATTTTCTTAGAGCAAGCAAAAATGCAACTTATATGAACTAATGTTCATTGTGCAGGCTGCATTGAAAATAATTGAGTTATACACGGAGGGTTACAGGCAAGATTGGGGACTTTCATTTCAGAAAGACACTGTGTCTAGAGGTGGCTGGTATGTGCACATTACGTTCCTTATGAATATGCATAGTTGGTTAAATGTTTCAATGCCTAAGTTGTATATTTTTCATAAGTTAACATTGACAAATCTGGCTAATCAACTCCCGCTATAGTCCAATAAAGCCGCCTTAGAGATCGAGACTCATGCTACCGAAAGAAAAGATAAGAAAAGACCAGGAAACAATGAGCTTCAGCATGCCATTTCCTTATATGGGTCAGCATAGCTTTTCCTTATATGGGTTAGCATACCATTATCTTTGAATATCATGCATACAGTGATAATAAATGGTACGAAGAAGAAGTGTTATTTAGGGTTGGGTAAGCAAGTAAGCATTAAAATGAACCTTGATATAGGACTTTCTCCTCAAGATTTACCTTTAAGTTCATTACCATCGCCACAATGTGTTATCACCTACTAGACTAGGGTTAAGGGTGGTGGGACTTTCTAGAGGAGAAAAACACAACACTATGCATTTTCTTCCTCATATTCCTAGTTTCTCCTGGTACGTCCAATTATCTTTATCATGCGTTTGGTAGCCCAACATAAATTCAACTTGAAGCTCACCCATCTTGGTAACTTCCATCACTAATGACAACTTGGATTATAAAAACAAATTGTCTTTTGGATTAGTTATCAAGTTTTGTCACTAGACTAATGTTTGTAGATAATTTGCTCCAACACGATAACTCTAGGGATGAGCTTTTTGTCATTAGCCCTCGTTTTGTAAGTGGGTGATTTGGTGGCTTATTAATCTAATTTTTTTTATTACTTGCCAAAAGTCCAAATAATTTTACAAAAAGAAAACATATGATGATGTTTCTCCACCAAGGTTTTCCATCTTTACGTTTGTTTGTCTTCCTCAAAATCAAACTCCCTATGTAGACCATCTCTGCCTTTTACCGTATCTCTTTTTTCCATTCTCTCTACAGTCTGTTCCACTCCACATAAACATTTTTAAATTCCCTAATAGCTTTTCGACATATTGGGATCAAAGTGAAGAACTTGATGATAGTAATAGTGGATGAGATATGAGAAGTGGTGAATTAGGCCAAGTAACTGCAAGAATCACTCCTCTTTCAAACTATGGAAATACATTCACTCATCTAATTTTTTAAGTACTTTATTTTATGTTTTTTGATACAAAATTAGGAGGGGGAGGGGGAATTACATATCAAGCTTCACCAAAGAATAAATGCTTTGAGGGAAATAGTTCGTACATATCAATCTGAACCTAGAACAGTATCCCATCTTGCCACTAGATGAGCTACTGTGATATCCTCTCTTCTCGCATGAGTCAAAATCTCACAAGGAGATATCCGAAAAGTAATTATTCTTACGGATGCCATCATACATCAGAAAGATGGGAGCAGAACCTTACATCAGAAAGATGGGAGCAGAACCTTACATCAGAAAGATGGGAGCAGAACCTACAGCCCTACACTACTTGATTAATGGAGCACACACCACATTGTAAGCATCACATTCTAAATTAATTTGCTTATAGCCATGAGCTATGCAGTCTAGAGTCTAGACACCATAGCAAGCAGTTGCAGGGTCTGCTAAATCCACATCTCACGTCGCACGAAACTTCCGAACAGCAGCAGACACACGTTACCTGCATCAATCCTAATCAAAACACCAAATGCTCACTAATTCTTTCCAATCTGTGAGCATTCAAATTGCATTTGACCCACCCAACTGTATGTTTTTGCCACTCTGCAGAAGATGGTAAAGGCGTACAGCCACGTTGATGGACGACGCACAGACCTATGTACAGTAAGATCTGTAAGAAACCTGCAGCTAGATTGACTTAGTCGGGGGACGAAGACTCGAAAATAGTTTTGTTTTGAGAGGTCCATGTCTAACAAAGAGTGACCACTGCTCAGAGAGCATCCTTGGATACCTTGTTTGCAGATCACGTTATGAGCTGATGAACTCTGTAAAAAATGTCGACAGGGCATCCATAAGCAATCATAGATTTTTTTTTTCAACCCATATAGCTCGAGCTGCTATACAATGGAACATAGCATGCAAAACAGATTCCTTCAACCCAAATATTTGGTAACTTTTCTCAGGAGTTATGTGTCTAGTCCATAAACTCTCCTTCACTGCAAGACGTCCTTTGCAAGTTCTCCCAAGCCAGTATGTTGATCTTGATATGATGTATACCCTCCATCCCTACCCCACCAAAGTGATCCTCATGCCATATTCTTAATATCAGAATATCCAGCAAAAGTGATGTATACCCTCCATCCCTAAGCCACCAAAGTGTCTTATCCTCATGCCATATTCTTGATATCAAGATATCCAGCAAAAGTGTGCTTCATATGTTAAAGTCGCACAAACTACCTCAACATTCCAGCCATTCTTATAATAGTCTAGCAGATTCAGGGGGAGTTTGGTTCATGACTAGGGAAAAGAATGGAATCAAGAAAGAGAAAAGAAAGGAAAGAAATGTAAAACCCCTTAAATTTCCAACAGGTTTGGTTGGACTTAAAGAAAGGGTTTCAACCGTTGCTTCCTTAACCACTAAACAGTAAGCACAACCACCATCTTGGTTTTCATGGTGGTTAAGCCTTCCCTCAACCACTAAGCACAACCACCCTTTCCTTCCCTCAAACACAACCACCACCACCTTGCCTACCCTTGACACAAAACACCTTCACGGTGGTGGATTTTCGCTCTATATCCTCAGATCCACTATTTGGGGGTGGTTTGTCGCGGCAATTAGACGGTTCTAAGGGGGGTTATGATGGGTTTTCCGGGTAGGTTATGAGGGTTTCAAAAAGAGGGGCGTTTCTACGGGGAGTTATGGTGGGTTTCTGGGTGGGGTGGTGAGGGTTCTGTGAGGTGGGGCATTTTCCGTAGTGACGGTGCTGGTGGCTGGGTTATTGGTTCAGGCTGCAGTGTTGGTAGTGGGGGTCAGGTGGTTGGGTGGTTGGTAGTCGAACTGGTAGTCGAACTGGTGGTGAGGTGGTGGTTAAGTGGTTGAGTTAGGGGTGGTTGGATGGCCAAGAAGATGGTCAATGATGTCAATGGAAGGGTAAGTGAAACCTTTGGGGGTTGGGGGGGTAAGGAGAGGGTAAAGCGAATAATTAAATTGAACAACCAAAAAAGTAAGGGAATCAGGTAAGTTGATTTCCTTACCCTTTCCAGTAGATCCCCAACCAAAAGCCCTCTCAATACTCCCAAAGGGGGGTCACTAATATCAGAGAGTTGGAACCAATGAAGAGGTATTTCGCAGCAATCAGGCATTATCCCACACTTGTATGTGCTGCCCATTTTCTACTCTCCATTTCAGTCCTGCCAGTACCAAAGACTTGGAACCCATATACTATTCCAAGAGTAACGGGTGAAAATTCCTATCTAGCATCAAGGAATTTCGGCTGTTCGTAGTAGCTGGATTTCAATACTTTATGGAGCAACAGATCTCTCACTCAGGAGTCTCCATGCTTCCTCTGCTGGGAGAGCTTGATTGAAGTATTTTAGATCGTGAAATCCCTTCCCTCACCATGGCCTTTGAACAGCGCATCCCAGCTATACCCATGAAGCTTCTTAACCGACACATTTGCCGGTAGTAGTGAGTGAATGTCATCTAAAACTCCATCCAGAATTATAAAAATGCTCATGATACGTTGGAATAGACTGCGCAACTACTGTAATGGGACCATGGGAGTTTGCTTGCTGAGATGTGTCAACAATTATGTTTCCATCTACACAACTTCCAGACGCTCCTTTGAACAAGCAAATACAATCTTATTATCTTCCAATTATTGTCAGCACGCACAAGAATATTTTATGCTTCTCAAATCTCAACCCCTCAAACACCAAGAACATCACTACTCCTTCCTCAAACACACTGACACATCTGCTAAAAGTATTTCTGTTTTAGTAAGACTGACCTTTGGACTAGATGTTCTCGCGTATGAATTGGCAATATGAGCAATCATAAGGCATTTTGCATATATTTTCAAATAATACTGCTCCCAGATAATTAAAGTTGAGACGCTCTTGAAGCACCCTCACACATATTAGCATCGTGAATTGCATTTTTAGGTGCTGCTTTTGATAATGAACAAAGAGAAAGCGTCACAGCGCAACATAAATAAGTGGGAGATCAGATCCCTAAGGACACGCACCTCCATGCAACCACAGTCCACAAGTAACCGAACTTGATTGTGTAATCACCACCAGTTACAATGTTGTTATAGTTGTCTTTCCAAACTTGACGGTATATTTATCTGAGCATCTTGCTCGTGTACTGAATTTCGTCCAAGTCAAGTCAATACCCAACAACGTAAAGTAAGGTTAAGTGGAAAGACAGGAGGTCCTTTTACCTTCTCTCTTGCAAACAGTTGAAGATTAAGCTGCACAGAGTATTGACATGAATAGTTTATATAATTTGAAAGGGGGAAAAGTGTTAGAGTGGACCCATGGATGGAAAGTTGGATGGTTATACTGTATGTTTTAGTAGTGGCATCCCCCAAATATAAAGAACAACTGATAATAAGTAGTTTAATTCATAACAAAAAAAAATAAAATTATCTGGTAGTTGTGTTTAAAAACTTGCATATATCAGATGGTTCCCAGAAAATTTATTATTATCCATGCTCACACCTCACAAATTCACCCTGCCATTGTTATTTCAGGCAGCAAGGAGGAATCATTGTAGCCGGTCCTGGTAAAACTAACTTCTCATACATTCACAAGGTTAGAACCTCGTATTCTTAGATCTGTTGTGCTCTTTTTTACTCTATTCTTGATTTAGTCTCGGCAAACTTCACCCTTTTCTCCATATAAGGAACACCGGTGTTCCTGGATCTGTTGTCATCCTTTCGTGAAAGTTGCTATTATCATATCTTCATTATGGCTTATGTACATTTTACTACGTGTTATGTTACTCAGATTCATGTCAATCATGCATGTGAGTCCAGTTTTTCAAAGCTTGCCTACTATATGAAAATAGTTATATTTCTTTTATTTGAAATGAAGTATCAAGTGTCAATACCCATGTTGGAGTATCAAAGATCCAACACGAGTACTTGAGACAAAAGGAAGAGTCCGAATAACATACAGTACGTGTGTTTCTAGGCACAGTATACAGTAGCATACTAAGACAAATACTAATGACCACAGACTAAGAAAGGAGTAAGTTCCCTGACTTAATTAGTGTGAAACAGGACAAAGATGCCGGGGATGAGCCCCCTATTGAAGATATCCTGAAAGCATGCTGCTCGTAAGCGATCAAATCAGCTCCCTATTCCTTTTTTCCTGATCGGATGTAACATCTTATGTATGTAATAGTTTGTGGCCTGACTTATGGAAATGTTTAATAATTCATCGTAAATTTTGATGTGTATATATATATATATATATATATAATTAATATATATATATATATATATATATATACAACTGTATATAAAGTGTACAAGCTCCCTGAGAAGCTCAAACAGAAGATTAGACGAGATAAGAAAGAGAGAGAGAGAAGGATCAGATAGATTGTAGAAAGAAAAGAGAAAGGGCATTGAGAGAGAATCGTTGTTATCATCATTAATGATTTCTGCTTAGTTATTACAAGTATTTATAGACACAATTTATATTTTTCCCGTCACTGACTATAACAACTAACAAACTGATTTCAGCTCTCCAACTCGAATCCGACTGTGATTTAAATCCCTTAACATTCTTCCCCCCTTATTAAGACTTGTCCTCAAGTCTATTAAGGAATGACAAAATTAGGAAACTTGATGAAGAATTCTAATAAGTGTTTAGAGAGAGAAAAATGGAAGAAGTTTTATTCTCATCAAACTCTTACAAGAACTGAAGAAATGAGCTCATAGCAGCTTATATACAAAGCAATGTAACTACCTTCTAACTACCTTCTAACAAACTTCTAACAAATCTTTGTCACCTTTATTACAATCTTATAAATTAAAATAATTATATCTCCAATACTCCCCCTTCAAGCTGGACCTTAGATATAAGTCCAAGCTTGGCAGATAACACTTGATGTTGAGAAGAAACAAGAGGTTTAGTAAGCAAGTCTGCAAGCTGATTTGAACTAGAAACATGAGCAGTTTGGATGAAACCAGATTCAACTTGTTCACGCACATAATGCATATCCCTTTTGAGATGCTTAGTCTTCTCATGAAACATAGGATTTTGTGCTAAGTGTTCTGCAGAAGTATTATCACAGTGGAGAGTGACAGGCAAAGAGACTTCCACTTTAAGATCTTCAAGTAACCCTTGTAACCATACAAGCTCACTAGCTGTGGCTGACATACTTCTGTATTCAGCTTCAGCAGAGGATTTGCTAACACTGTTTTGCTTCTTTGTTTTCCAAGAAATCAAGTTTGTACCAAGGAAAACAGCATAGGCACTAAGAGACCTACTACTGAATTGACATGAACTCCAATATGCATCACTGTATGCAGTAAGTTGGTAATTAGAAGATGCTGAATACCATAAACCACTATCCAAAGTACCTTTCAAATATTTGAGAACATGTAAAGCAGCCCTCAAATGTGGTACTCTTGGAGTATGACAAATTGACTGAGATGTTGCACACAATAGGATAAATCAGGTCTTGTAATCCCCAAGTATAACAACCTGCCTACCAGCCTCCTATATATCTCAGGTTCATCAAGCAAGTCACCAACTTCAGTGGACAATGTCAAGCCACAAGATAATGGTGCAGGAGCAGCAATACAATCTTCCATGCTAGCATCCACCAATATATCTTTGATATACTTTCTTTGAGAAAGAAATATTCCTGAATCTTTTCTGGATATTTCTATTCCCACAAAGTAATTTAAGTTGCCAAGATCTTTAATGGTAAATGTATGATCCAAAGCAGCTTTTACTTCTTCAATTTGAGACAAAGAAGTCCCAGTGACTAACATATCATCAACATAAACAAGAATAACCACAAACTCTCCTTCATGAGATATAGTGAACAAGGAATAATCTTGTGTGGATTGTTTGAAATTCAAACTTTTCAGAAATTTGCTAAGTTCCTTGTTCCATTGTCGAGAAGCTTGCTTCAGTCCATAAATGGACCTTTTTAGCTTGCAGACTTCCCCTGGTTTGACCTTAGTGTACCCAGCAGGTGGGAGCATGTATACTTCTTCATCAATATAATCATGCAAAAATGCATTATTTACATCCAATTGACATAAATGCCACCCTCTCATAGTAGCCAAAGCAATAACAATTCTCACAGTTGCTAAACTATTAGATGAAGTAATAGAAAATGAATGTGATTCACTAGTGTCAGTAGTAACAGAATCAGGTAAATCCCTATGAGGGATATATCCTCCCACAAAATCTTGAAAAACACTAGAAGGTTTTATTATTCTCGAAGAATGTCTAGGAACAACAAGAGGTTGTATTGTGGGAATGGTAGCATGATCATCATTACATGCAGTAGAAGGAGAATTATGAAAGGAAGTATTTGTGTGAGCTATAGAATGTGTAGAAGCAGCAGGAGAAGATGAATCTGAGGAAGAAGAAGCAAAATTATGAATATGTTCAGTATGATTTTGCAAATGATCAGAACTAAACTGAACCATCTATTTTGGAAAAGATCTGGAAGGGACAGATGGAAGATTTTTAGGCTGTATTTTGTATGGAAAAATTGTTTCAAAGAAAATTACATCTCTTGATACAAAGATAGTGTGTGTATCAAGATCATAAAGGTTAAAAGCTTTGTAGCCAGAGGGATATCCAATAAACAAGCATTTTCTTGTCCTTGGATCAAACTTATCTTTCTTAACCTGACTATTGTAAGCAAAGCACAAAGAACCAAAGATTCCGGGAGATTCATAATTAGGAGAAGTTTGAAACATTACCTCAAAAGGAGTCTTCCAATTAAGAACTTTAGAAGGAATCTTGTTGATCAGATGAGTAGCAGTGAGAATACATTCTCCCCAAAACTTCTTAGGAAGACCTCCTTGAAATCTTAAAGCTCTAGCAATCTCAAGAAGACTTCTATGTTTTCTCTCAACTCTTCCATTCAGTTGAGGAACATGTGGAACACTCTTTTCATCCCTCTGAGAGCAAACAACTGTCTACATGATTCTTTCACAATCTCAGTGCCATTATCTGTTCTTATTCTTCTAATCTTCTTACTAAATTGTGTCTCTACCATTAATAAGAATTCTTCTACAATTCTTTCTACTTGCAGCTTGTTATGCAATAGAAAAGTGCAAGTCACCCTACTGTGATAATCCAGCACAGTTAGAAAATAAGAAGATCCATCCAAATTTTTGACTCTATAAGCACCCCACAAATCCAAATGTATCAATTCAAAACATTCAAGAGCTCTAGGATTATTCACAGTAAAAGGAAATTTGTGATGCTTGGCATTATAACAAACTCCACAGTTATATTCTGTAATCCCTTTACAGTATTCAGCATTAACATGTCTCATCTTGGACAAAGAAGGATGGCCTAATCTAGCATGAATCAATTCTAATTGACTTTTATGATCAATTTTAGTTTGAGTCATACTAGTGGCTGTTTTATTTGGCAAACTAGCCATATTTACATCATTTTTAGCACTGTCATTTATATGAGCTACTATATTACAGCCAAAAAAAATACCCCATATTACCTTCATCTGTTGTATCCTTGACAAAATAGTAGAGACCTTTTGCCTTTTTCCCAGCACCAACCAGCACAGAACTAGATGGGTCCTGGAAAACATATCCAGTGCTAGTAAACTTTACATGAACCCCAGTTTGTTCAATCAACTTACCAATAGACAACAAATTGTGTCTAAATTCCTTGACAAAAAGCACATCAGACAACTTCAATTTGTTATTTAAAATAACATCACCCATAATATCAACATTAATGTGAGTCCCATTAGGCAATCCCACCTTAATAGGCTTATGAAGAACCCTTTTATTTGTCAACAACCTTTCATCAAATGTCATGTGATCACAAGCTCCAGAATCTACTATCCATAGACATTCATCATGCAATTTACTCACAGTATATGAATGAGAAATTGTACCTGCATAGTTTGCATAAGAACATGTGGCACCACTAGCATCCACAGTGTGTTGTTGTTTGCCTTTCAAAGCCTTCATGACTTCCTGACATATAGTATTCATCATTTCACTATCAACAACTCCAGTTTCACCAATTGGCTCATCCAAAGGACTGTCTGCATCTATTCCATATGCAGATTGTACATTTGCAACAAGTCTGCCTCCATGACTACTGCCTCCATAACCTCCAGTTGCTTGTTGATTAGCTTTAGAAGCCTTGATGGCATTGTACCAATCAGGTTAACCAATGATCTTAAAGCATTGGTCAGCAGAGTGTCCTTTTCCTTTGCAGTGAGCACATACTTTATTCATTCTGTCTTTCTTTAATTCTCTCCAGTCTTTCTTGCCTTGTCCAGTATTTGACCTTTGCAACTGTCCATATTTGTAAGTCTGAGCAGCCATGGCACTACTACTCAGAACATTACTCTCATTACTCATTTCCTTCTGTTTCTCTACTTGTTGAGTAATAGAGAATACTCTATTAAGACAAGGTAAAGGATCCATTGATAACACATTTGTTACAGTGCTATCAAAACCTGTATTCGGTCCTAGCAGAAATTTCATCATCTTATCCTCTTCTTCAAACTCTGCCATTTTCTTGATGAACAGACAATTACATCTACTGAAAGCTCCATAGGTACAAGAAGGAAATGCTCTTAAACTCTACATTTCATCCCACAGCTTCTTTAATTTTCCATAATATGTGACAATAGCCATATTATCTTGATTGAGATTATCAATCTCTTTCTTCAACTGATAGATTAAAGGACCGTTTGATTGTCCAAATCTTTCAGTTAACTCATGCCATAGGTCCACAGCAGTTTCAATATAACCAAAATCATCCTCTAATTCACTGTTCATTGAACTTAAAATCCAGCTAATTACCATAAAATCAGCACGCTTCCATTTAAGGTAATCTTTATGATTCACAGGTGGTTTTAGAATTTCACCATTGATGAAACCTTCTTTATTCTTTGCAATTAAAGCACGCCTAACATTTCTACTCCAACGAATGAAATTCACTCCATTAAAAGCAGTAGCAACCAAAGATGAAGTAGGATTATCAGAATTTGCAATGAAATAAGGATCATATGTACCTTCATACTACTTTTATCAGCTCCATTGTTCAATCCAGAAGTATTGTTTCTGGAATCTTCAGTAGTATTAATTTCTTCCATCTCCAATCGCAATCAAGAATCAATGATTCGCAAGAATTTTGTGCAAGAAATTTCTTTAATCACAAGAAAATTTCGCACCAATTCGCGAAAAATACGAATTGATCTTCACCTTAATCTCGAAGTGAGATAAAGCTCTGATACCATGAAGAATTCTAATAAGTGTTTAGAGAGAGAAAAATGGAAGAAGTTTTATTCTCATCAAACTCTTACAAGAACTGAAGAAATGAGCTCATATCAGCTTATATACAAAGCGATGTAACTACCTTCTAACTATCTTCTAACAAACTTCTAACAAACCTTTGTCACCTTTATTACAATCTTATAAATTAAAATAATTATATCTCCAATACTTGACCACCCTCTTATCCAGAATAGAAGCAGGGGTAGGATGGAATATGAGTAGCCATAGGGTAAGGTACCATGAAAGAATTTCAATTGAGACGCATGAAATACATCATGGATCTTTGCTAACTTGAGCTTGTAAAGCCAGTTTACCAATTAATGCTTGTACTTGATAGGGATCATAATAGTTTACCAATTTTGTGGCTACTTGTATGCTGAACTGAATGCTGCCGGTATGGTTGTAACTTAACTTAAGCCACACCAATCCCCACCATAAATGTTCTCTCAGACATATGTTGATCAACTTGTGTTTCATTCTGGCCTAAGCTTGGTGTAAATGGAACTTAAGATCATCTTGCATGGCTTCCCTCCTTTGTAAATTCCTTTCCACTTCCATCACATTGGAAACCCCTGGTAAATATTGCAAATATATAGGTGGAGCCGTAGAGGTTGCCCATACACAGCTTAATAAGTTGTGATTTGGATGACACACTGAAAATGAGTGTTGTACCACCATTCTGCCAAAGGAAGCCAAGCACTCCAATTTTGTGGATCATCACTGCACATGCACCTTATAGCATGTACAATAGTACATAGCTCTCCAACTAGCTCTACACTCTTTCTAACCTATTTTCTCTATTCGAGCTACTCTCAAGAACTATATTGAAAACATCCAAAACAATAAAACTCTATAAAGAGCTCTTCGTTCAACTTTTAATTTTGGCTGGTCCCCGTATCAATGAATGAATCTTATATCATATTATAATCAAAGTTATATAAATGAAGTTATTCATGTAAATTATATATATAATTACAAAAAATGTAATCTTTTTCATAATTTATGTAATGTAGAATTCTTTTTTTTTTTTACAAAAATACTAATTTTGAATGCTAATATTTAATTCCATAAATTACAAGAAGATAGTAAATTTTGTATATGAAATATATCCAATGTTAGGCTCATTATATAGACAAAGAAAAATTATAGTTGTTGCAAAAGTAATTATTACCATTTTTTTTTTGAATTTTTAGAAAAAGATCATTAAATGATTACAAGAAGAAAAAGAAAACTTTAGTAATTACAATAGTATATTTTGGTTTGTAGGTCCCACATATTGGATAGTCATTTTTCTCATTTATCCCAAATGGTATATCCTCTAAGAGACACTTTGCAAAGTGTCTTCATGGAGATACATCCAAGACACACCCAAAAGCTCCATTGTTGGATAAAAGGTAGCTCTTCATTTTCTTTCTCCTTGGAGAGCTAGCTGGAGAACTAGTTGGAGAACCCCATTGTACATAATCTTATTAAGTCTCGAAGGACCTATTCAACACCTCAGTTTGTCCATTTGTTTCAGGATGATATGTTGAAGACGAAAGGAACTCAATTCCGTGAAGACTAAACAACCCTTGCCAGAATTGACTCAAAAAAGATGGCATCTCTATCATTAACTATGCTTCTAGGTTAGCCATGAAGATTGGAAACATTGTCCAAGTAAGTCTGAGCTACTTGTAATGTAGTATAGGGACGAGCCAAGAGCATAAAATGTGCATATTTTCTAAGCTTGTCCACCACCACCAATATTATTTCATAACCACCCGAATTAGACAATCTAGTAATAAAATCCATCGAGATATCAACCCAAGTGGCTTTTGGAATGGGTAAGGGTTGAAGTAATCCAGGTTTAGCAGCAAGATTATACTTAGAGGCTTGACAAACAACACACCTCTTCAAAATTGTCTGACCTCTTTGATCAACTTCTTCCAATGGAACAAGCTCTTCACCCTTTTAATAAATTCTCTCCTTGAGTGCCCACTCTCAGGAGAAGAATGTAACCAATTAATAATTTTGAATCTAAGATTAGAATCAGGACCTATTGCCAGCTTGCCTGATCTTCTCAAACATTGATCTTGTGAGCTATACTGCTCCACAGGTATAAAAGTTCTTAGTTTGTGAAGGATATTAAGTAAGCCATTATCCAGTGCATAGCTGGCTTTGATTACCTCAGTTAAGTCAGAACTGACCACTGAAAGAGCCACATAAAGTATTGTAGATCCTTGACCCTTGATAAAGCATCTGTTGCATGATTATCTTATGCACACTTATATTTGATTTCATAATCAGAACCCATCAATTTAATTAGATAGTCAAAAATGCTGGAAAAGCTATTTCAAGCTTTTTTTGGTCTATATGGATTACTAAGAGTACTAACCAATTACTGTTCCCACTTTTGGACAACCACCACTGTGGCAAGCAACTCCTTTTCACATTGGTAGGGCGTAAAACATTTTCAGTGTAAAATGATTTTCATGGAAAATAATTTACAATGTAAAACAAAATTCCAAATTTAGTTTTCCGTTGTTTGGTTCCATGTAAGAAAAATGATGAAATGAAAGGGAAAGTAAGAAGGTAGTGAGAGGAATATACAAGAAAGATAAGAAAAACAGTTTTCCCTTCATTTTGAAGGGAAAATGGTTTTCCATCATTGTGAGAGTAATTTTACCCCAATGGAAAATGGTTTTACACTCTTTTGCCAACCAAACAATGTAAAACTGAAAATAGAGGAAAACGATTTTCCAAGAAAACGTTTTACGCCCTACCAAACGGAGCCATAATGAAAGTTGTTGCCACTTTGGTCCTAATGTCCTCCTAATGAAAGTGATGCTTCTCTTGCATCATTACAACTCCGATTCCATTGTGGGAAGTATATGTCTCGACAATGAACTGCTTAGAAAAGTCTGGTATAGCCAGAACAGGAGCAGAAACTAGAGCTTGCTTGAGAGCAACAGAAGTTTGTTGAGCTTGATCAAACCATAAGAAAGCCCCTTTTCTTCGACAATATGTGAGTGGCTTGCTAAGGATAGAATAATGCGTGAAAAACTTCCTGTAATAGCCAGCTAACCTTGAAAAACTCCTCTAAGGAAAAATTGACATGAATTATCCTAACTTTCACCCAACCTCTCAAAATGATCCCAACTTTGAATTATTTTATAATAATCCCAACTTTAGGGGTACCTTCTCAAAATAATCCGAACTATTAATTTTCAACATATTATAGATCTAAAATGAATTAGTGTAGGCAAGAAAAAGATAGTTCAGATTATCTTGATACGGTCCCCTCAAAAGTTGGGATTATTCTAAATAATTCAAAGTTGGGATCATTTTGTAAAGACTGATGAAAATTGGGATTATTTATGTCGATTTTTCCATTCTTTAACAGTTTGAGCAACTGTCCAACTCTCTACTATAGACACCTTATGAAGATTAATACCCCCTTAGCTGAGATAAAGTGGCCTAAGTACTCCGCCTTATAAATTGCAAAGCTGCACTTGCTTTCTTTGATAAACATGGAATTAGCCCTCATTAATTCGAATAAAACAGCCAAGTCTTCCTAATGTGACTCCACAATCTTGGAATACACGGATATATCATCAGAAAAGACTAATACACATCTGCTGAATGAGGCTTAAACACACTATTGATCCAACTTTGGAGTGAAGCAGGGATATTAATAAGGCCAAAAGGCATTACTAAAAATTCAAAATTCCCTGGGTGAGTTTTTAAAGGAGTCTTATAGACATCATCTGAGTGGACTCTCAACTGGTGGTACTAGAGACGACAATGGGTCAGAGCTTGGACCCGGATCAAGATCCGTCTACCGAAGTTGAATCCAGATCCGACTCTCATCTGTCGGGTCCATAAAAGCATGACGGAGATCTAGCTACTGCGGATTTGGAGTAGCTAGATCTGGGTCCAAAAACAGATCCGTCCTAGTTACCCTTCCTAATTGCCTAACTCATAAACCCACCAATTAATGCATAAAATCAAACTAGTGAACCACATTCTAGAACAACAAAATTTAGTAAATCAAACAATTTCATAATGCACCAAATTCCTCAACTAATAATCGTGATTAATCAACATAAATACATAATACTTCACAAATTCAACATAATACTTTATTATAAAACTAAATCTCTGCAGGCATGGATTTTTTCTTTAAGCACACAAGCGGTGTAAGTGCGTTTATTTAACTACCCCAATGTTAAGGTTTTATTAAAAAATACGTTTTTGAAGTCGCCAACAATTCTTTAAAATGAAGGATTATAAACCCAAGTGGATATTGAAATGGTAGGGACATCTTAGGGACTTTTCTAATGCAGATTTTCCCGTCAAGAGTCCATATATGGTCAGGAACCAAAAGTTGAGTTCGGGGGTGTGGGTACAATACAGTCACGAACCATATTGCCCATTGCTGACCTCTACTAAATATCGATTCATTATAAATTTTATGCAAAATAATAATCATATATTGTTTTATTATACCCTAAAAATATTTAGTCTAGGTTAGTTCAAGAAACACATAAAAAGACTATGTTTGTAGTGACAAGTTATTATGCATTCATATTACAAGGTTTCTAGTAGGTTGTCCAATTTTTCTGAATTAATTAGAATAGTTCCTTAGGTATGATTCAACAATAATAACATGTGGGTGATAAAATCATGCATAGGACAAATAAAATAATATGGAATATTATATACAAGAATAATAATAATAAAAGGATTTGAATTTACGAATAATCACGATTATCAATTCAAGTTCTACATCATGACAAAAAAACTGTTAGTAACTTCAATACAATAAATATAATTGATTATTCAAGGATCATCAGGACTATACCTATGTGGTTTATATTGAAGAGTGTAACGACTTTAGGCGGAGCAATCGTGCAACCTAGAACGTAGTATGATCACGAACTGGAAATAGATTTGTTGTATTGAAAGTTTTTGAGTATTTGGAGGTTCATAGTAAGATTCGTAAATATTCGAAAGTATTTTTATCTTTGTAAAATAATGATTAAAAGCCGTGTTTGATTCAGGAAACTGGCTCGTATTTATAGGTAGAGAAAAAACTGCGTCGCACGCGCCTGGTGCAGTCCGATGTGGCAGGCGCAAGTTGCGCTAGGCGCAGATTGGCGCGCCTGACGTGGTTTGCCCAATCGAGGTTGCATACGTGTAAACGCGTATTTAAAAAGATAGAGAAGAAACTTGCGTCTCACATAAGACACAAAACCTGCGTTTTACGAGCTTAATTTACAATTACTCCATCATGGATAATTAATTGGGCTTTAGAATATCATTTCAAAACACAACATGGAATGGTTATTCAAATTGCTCTTGCATTAGGCCGGGCCAACTAATACTGCGATTTGTTTCATCATTGGATCCTTAATGGGGAGACACGATTATGTGTCTACAAAAGTCCCCACTTTGACTAAGGTTTGCAAAATCGAAAGTCAAAGTACACGTGTTGGACGAAGAATAATGATTCTAGATGCTTTCCAATCCACAATCATCCTTTTACGTCAGTACCTGCAAAACAAGCAAAAATTTTAGGAACAGACGTGTGTGGAACATACTTGTAAATATGTAAAAATGAGATGTTGTGAAAGAATATCTCATGAGCTATTTTGATCCTTAGCTTCCATGTCAGAAGAAAGATGTCTCGGTGAGCAATGGTCTGGGAACCTGGTGCTTGTATGTCGTTTTCTGGAGCAGTGGTGGTCCGGAAACCTGGCGGTGTCACTTTCTTAATTGATGACGGTCGGGAGACTTAGCGATCCGGAGACCTTCTAGATTGATAATGGTCCGGAGACCTTCTAGATTGATAATGTTCCATAGACCTGGCGGTCCAAGGACCTTCTAGATTGATTACGGTCCGAAGACCCAGCTATGCGGAGACTTTGTGTATTGATAATGGTCCGTAGACCTGGTGGTCTAGAGACCTTCTGTATTGATAACGGTCCGCAGACCTGGCGGTCCGCAGACCTAGTGGTCCAAAGACCTTCTGGATTAATAACGATCTAGTGACCTTCTGGGTTGATATCAGTCCGGAGACCTAGTAACCCTCAATTGGTGGTTGGTTTGTCGCCGTTAATACTTTTGAGTACTTGTTGTTTCTTGAGCAGTGTATGTTGAAAATTTGTAGGGTATAAATGTGATGGAAGAATGGAAAAATGTATTTTTGTAAACTTTTAGAAGTTCGTTGGTTTATCGCACGCGACATCAAAGTGTAATGAACATTTTGAAATTGTTTAGAATTGAGCCTATACCCCCAGCGTAGCTAAGAATCCCCCAAGTGCATTGCATGGGACTGTGCGCCAGACCTTTGCTAAGAAAGGACTCTAGGTCGTTCGTTCCCTGCCGATCTTGGCTAGGCGTATTGCAGAAGGGCACGATATGGTGCGTTGGAGAGCGTTCTAAAGGCGATCCGGTGCACTAGGGACGATCATGTGATCATGATGAACCATCCCCATCCTTTGGTGTATGTAGCAAATGTTGACTTTTTATTTGTTATGCAGGTTACCCAGACATGCCTGATTAGGCTCAAATAACTCGCCTTTGGACCTATGAAAGGGTCATTTTGTATGGGGGGATGACCCGTGTGGTACCCGGGCGAGCGGGTGACGCGCCAGTATGACGATTCGCTGTTATCGGTTCCTCAAGATCCCCCTGCCACTATGATGGACAAGGATGTCCTCGTTCAGGCTGTCGAGGAAGGGGCAGAGTGTAATAGCCTGACTTATTAAGCTAAGATTAGAATCGATAATCCACGGCCATTATGCTAATGATAATTAAATTAAGCTGTGACCGTTACATTTTGAAATCTAAGAGTTGAAATGACTATTATGTGAATTTTGTTGCTAATGTGGATATTATGTGTTATTAGCTAACTAATAACATGAGTTATGTGATAATTCAGTAATTCATGAAGTATGTTAGAAAAGTTAAGTATCGTTTCAGAGTTATGAGATTTGTAGTAGTCATTGATATCGTTTTGTTGTTCAGAGAAGTGAGATTAAGGATTAATTTAAGACACTTCCATTAAGGTATATAATATACTTTGGAGGAATTTAGTTAAGAGCAATTAAGGATTAGGAAGTAATTGAGGAAAGAACCTAAGTTAAAAGCCTTGGAAATTCTGGTTTATTCATAGGTAAGGGAAATGATGATTTTACCCTTAATACTAAACCAAAAATTACAATTTTGTCCTTACCCATTCACCACATATATGAGACTAAGGTCCTCACTCATTTTCATCAGAATCACTCCACAAGAAATACAACAAAACAACACATCTTCACTTCCTCCTCTTCACGCCATTCTGGTGAGCAGCAGCAGGTGTTGTTGGCAACTTGTTTCCTTTGGCTCCTAGATCTGATTCTTTCATGCAATCACTTCCCTAGGTCTAACAAGGTGTTCTCCATATTGGGCAGGCGTTACTTCTGAGGTTCCATTTCTGTATCATCAAGAAAAACCAAGGAAGGTGAGTTGTGGCTGAATTTTAACATGCATGAGGTATATTAGGTTGAAACTTAATTTCTTTGGGTTAATTACTAACTTTAAGGTGATGAATGTTTTGTCTAAGATCCTAAGAGGTTGCTGGAGAGGTACTAAAGTGGTTATGTAATATTTGATTCCTAAACACCGAGTTAAGGTACACAAGAACCACCCTTTGAAGCCTTACTTTCTTAATTGTTTGTATAACACTTGTTTGTGGAGAATTTTGGAAGCTACGAATATGTGTTGGAAACCTACTGTTTTGTTAAGAAGTTATAGGTAATTGATTTCAATGTGTTACTTGTGAATTGTTGATGAAGATTTTTGAAATATAAATCGTTGCATGTCAAGTTCCTCTAAAATCGATCAAACCGTGCTTCTACCTTGATTGTACCTTGATTAAATGCCTTAAATGTTGCAATCCTTTCATGGTATACTTCTGAAAAGCTCATATCTTGATTGTTGATCAACCTTTGTCTCATATTTTTCCTCTTATGACAAGTACAACATTTGTTTGAGAAGTAAACAACACTTAAAACCCGACCTTTCGCTTAATTATGTCCCGAGCTAGTAAACCATTGTTCTTTTGGTTCTTTCAATGCTTTTGAATGATGGATACCTACTGCCTTCTTCATATATTAAGTGGTAAACCAAAACTTGAGGTACAAGTGATCATTGCATGAAAACCATTATTCTTGAACACTAAACCGAGAACCATCAAATTAAAATTGACCTATGATTTACTTGTGTGAGATAATCTTTAGATATTTTAGGAGCTCTTCTATGAACCCTTTAACTGCTACCATGTCTTGATAACACAACCTTTAATCACCTCAACTAATCACAACATTCTTTCGAAACATTATTGTTAAGTCACCTTTCCAAAAACAATGGAACTTGACATATCAAGCTTGTTTTCGAAACTTGTTTTGATAAGTTAAGTTGATTATAAAGTTGGATCGATCAAGTATTTGAGAATAAAGTGTTTGGTATATTTAAGTATAAGTTTTAAGTATTAAAGACTATATTAAACCGGGTTTGCTCTTTAAGTATTTAGAGCGGGTATTGCTCCAGAACGGTTATTGCTCCATTATGTAGGGTCATGACCTAGAAAGTCTTGCAAGCAAAAGTTAAGAAAGGTGGGAAGACGTCCCTCAAAAGTTTGGAGATTTGCCTTTGTCCTCCATTCGTGTTCCTTCCCAGAGTTCGAAACATTTTGAGTTATGTACAAAAATGTTTAAATGATTGTTGAAAAGAGTATAAATGTTATTAATAAGTGCGTCTCAAACGTACTTTATGGACTTCTTTTAACTTATTTTGATCCTATTTCTCCCATTTCTTCCCTCTTTCTTCTCCCTTTCCCCTTCTATTTCATTCACTTGATCATAGTGAAATTTTGCTAGATTTTTAGTCATTTTTGACCGAATTTCTTGTACATTTGCTTCCACCTTGTTTTGCCATGTTCTTGATATAGGTGAAACTACTAAGACGGCTACGATTTGTAGAGTTGGAAAAGGTTGCAATGAAAACAAAGTACACATTGAAGAAATGGTGCGCTTGCACCATTCTTCATGTCCACTCGCACAAAGGAGCACATTGCACAATAGAATCTTGAACAGAGAACTTCAAATGGACATAACTTTCAAGCCACAAATCGGATCAAGGTAATTCTAGCTGGAGATGAAAGCTCGTTTCGATATATTTCCAACGACTGGTCATAAGCTTGATTTGGATATAAAACGAAGAAGTTATTCTCATTTTAAGTTGAACTGTCCAAGTTTGAGGCAGACGAGTTAGGTGCGCCCGCACCTGATGTTGGTGCTCCCGCACCTCATCATGGTGCGCCCGCACCCGTCATTTTTGGAAAATGAAGCTCGTGGCTTCATTAAACGACGTTTTGGGATTTTGTGAATAACGAACGCTTTATTCTAGTTTTTAGAGAATATTTTAGGGTTCATATTAGAGAGAAAACACTTGAGTTTGATAGAGAATTGAGATCATTAATCCTAGTTTGTGATTCCATTAACTTTCAAGGTACTTTTCATTGAATTTAATTTGAAGTTTCAGTTTTTATTTCATTCCCCTAGAGTTCGTTCTTGCTTTTAGTTTATTTTAGATCTTCATTCTCATATTCTTATAATTGCGATTTCTATTAGTTTAATTATCTTTTAATCATGTTTAGCCTTAGATTAGTCATAGATTTTATGTTTAATTGCTTAGAATCCATGATTAGTGAGTAGTTTCATATCAAGGGTTATGGTGAAAGTATGAATTTGGGTTTTAAATGTGTTGTTGATGTGATTGTGATGTTTTAAAGAAGTTTATGCATCGATCTTGATGTTTTGAGACCTTAGGATAGATATTGATCACATTTATACTTTGGTATTTTGATTTCAGATGTTCTTAAATCGAATTTTGAACTCTTTTATCATCCCCAAGAATCAACTTAATTTCTAGGCCAAGATATTGGGTAGAAATTAAGGGAATCCTTCATTAGGGGCCGGGTTTTCCGAACTTATTGTATCTCTTAATCAATTAACTAAAGAGCATTCGAGAGAGGATTTAGTTGATTGATTAAGTGATTACTCTTGAGGACCATTCGAGAGAGGACTCGAGTACTTTAGAGGAAAACTAAACCTTGCATAATCGTCTTTGTTGCTTCACAATCGCATTAACAATCATTATCTATTCTTATTCATACTAGTAGCCTTAACTCTAGTGTCTTCCTATTTGATAAATTAATTGTTGTTGATTGCTAGTTCTAGTTTTTAGCTAGTCTTAATTGTTACCAAGTCTTTTCAAACCCCCAAATACCATTCAATTAGGTAGTCTGGACTTGATAGACTTTAATTAATCTCATTTTCCCTGTGGATCGACCATTGACTCGCCCTTACTATTCTTAGTAATTGCTTGTTAAATTTGAAATTTATGGGAAAGCATTTTGTGCTTAACGACACACTAAAAACCTCTTATCAAAATGGCGCCTTGCCGGGGAAATTTATGCTTATTTTGAATTTGAAGTTTTTTTTTTTTTTTTTTAATTCATTCTATTTATTTTTTTTATCTTGTCTTTATTTTATGTGGTAAGTGCTTGTTTATATGAGTCTAGGATTTTGTACATAATTTTTTTTTAAAATTTTTATAAGAGAATTCCAAAAAATGACAAACTTCTTTTTTCCTCAATATGAGGATGAACCATTTTGGAATTATTATCAGAGATTTGAGAACACTCTTCTAACTAAGTATAGACTTGAGATTTGGGAGATGTGTGAGGTGATATATGATGGTTTGAATATGCATACAAGAGAAATTGTGGAGTCTATGTTTAATGGTGAATTTCGATCCCAACACTTTGATGAAGCATGGAGTTTCTTTTGGTGGTTGTCTAGAGATACTTATGAGTGGGACCATGGAAATACCACTTTCTCAAATTTAGAAGATGTCTCTAGCTGTGAACGCCATGTTTATCTGAAATTCTTAATTCACGCAAGAAAATATGGCATTGTTAAAGAGATGTGATTCTATGATGGACAACATTGTCGAATCTAGCAAAATATCAATGAAACATTGGGTCAAATTATCAATAATTAAAATCACTCTTGTATGACTATAACCAATGAAGATGATGATTGGGATATGGATGAGAATCCCAGAGTAGAGGAATCATTTGTTGAGAAAGCTTACACTATAAAGTCTAATGATGTTGAAAAAGTAGTTGATGAGACTTTTGTTTCTACTCGTTCTCTTCATATTCCTTTTTCAAGGAAAATCGACTTAGTTCCTTCCTTTCCCATCTTATTCCCTCTCCTCAAAGTTTCACCATTGGAAGAGCCTTTGACCTCTTTAAACCTTCACAAGACCCAAATGAAAGTCATTGAGGATATGACCGAGCTTATAATTTGCAAGGATCATCAAAAGGAGAACTCTTGTTTTCTTCTTTTTATTTGAATTTAATGTTTGTTCTTCATACTTTCCAGGATTCTCTTGGAAATTTCATTATTTCCGGCACTCATTACTTGGTAAGCATATAGACGCATTGAAATTTGTGCATGCTCTTTATCTATATCATACCTATTTGATCCATTGTGAAATGTTGCTAATGCTTATGACAAACTATTGAGATCTTTGTCAAATTATTTAGTGGTGAGATCTAGCTAATTATCCTAAAAGAGCTCCTTTTGGTAGGTATGTTGAGACCCTTCTCCTTATCTTACTTGGTTAGGATTTTTGCTTGATTTTCTGCCCTTACCTCATCCCTTACTTTCTCTTTGCTTGTACGCTCCAAGGACGAAGTTTATATTAAGCTTGGGGGAGTTAGCATGTGTTTTCACCATCTCAACATTTTTTCTCCCCTTTGCATTTAGGTTCTTTTTAGTGCTTTTGCATGTTAGGTTTGCATAAAAAAACGCACAAATTTTTTTTTTTTTTTTTCTGCATTTAGGATAACTTGGTTGCATGCATGATTTGTGGCTAAAAGTGTTCATAACTTAATTGGAAGACCTTCCCTACATTAGACTTGATGGTTTTGGAAGCCATGTTGTGACTTTAAGTGACTCTTGAGAACGATAACTTTTGGTAGAATCTTTTGAAATTAGGCGAGTTGGATGATGGATTGCCTTGCCCCTTGTGCGACGAATCCGAAGGAGGGCCAAGAACCTCGTAAGACTCATTCACACCCTCACCATTGATCGCCTAACTTGTGACTTGCATTTTAGCTCCCCAAGAATACATAAGACCAAGCCTTTAGAAGAATGATTTAGGGCGTTTCATTTTGCTAGAAATAGGAGCTCCAAAGCCAAAAGCTTTAATTCCGTCATAATTATCCGCTTTTCAACCCATCTGAGTCTTTCTATCCTATTTTTGCTTAAAGCTCATAATAAGTCATGGCTAAACTTCCTCAAAGTGGAGTGCATGTTTAGTTTGTGTTGAGTTGAGTTGTTTTGATATTGAGTCTTGGTTGAAAGTGAATTAATGTACAAGTATGATTGCAAAAGCTAAAGAAAATTGTGAGAAAGACAAAAGAAATAAAATAAAGAAAGCTCTTAGTGTTTCATTTGAATTTATATTGAAAGAAAAGAAAGAAAGAGCAATTTGATGAGAAAAATGAAAAATATTCAAAAAGTGAAAGAGTTCAAAAGGTGAAAGAGTCAAAGTAAAATCAATGTTATGTGTGAGTTCTTGAATTTGGTGTTAGGAGTAGCTTGGGGGAGTATATACCCCTAGTTTGTACTCCACTTACCCTTTTTGCACCACATTCCTAAACTATCATCCACACCCGTAACATAGCCCCATTACAACCTTAACAAAGTCCCTTTTGACTTCAAGATTGAACTTGGTCGATTTAGTAGTGGCGGGAGAGATTTTATGCAAGTCATGATGAGGGTCATCAAAATGTGGTAAAGGCGAGCTATTATGGTTGAGCATCGCTAGGGAGGAGTCAAACTCGGGACTTGAAAGTGGAGAAGAGTGAGAAATCACTCTTGGAAAGCCTTTTTTCAAAAACACTCGGTTGATCGGTGGATTGAGTCCTTAGAGTCACTCTTGTGCTTCCTACTCATCTCCCCTCTCGTGTTTGGTTAGTCTCCCGAATCTTGTTAAATTATGAACTCATTTAGCTTGTATGTCATGTTTGTAACTTTGCGTTTAGAGCATGAAGGTTAGTTTAATTTGTTGCATGATTTCTTTTTCTTTTTACTCCCTTTTTCCTCTTTCTTTTCTTCTTTCTCATTCTTGGTTTCCTTTTTTTTTTTTACAACGGAGAAACGTACAAAAACGAAACAACAAACCTTGCGAAAACAAAGACTAAGCAAAAGAAGAAAAAACAGAAATAGAAGGGCATCAGCCGAAATCCATTTTGTGTTGTCGACACCAGAGAGATACTTGTTGGGCCTCTGTAATCTGTGAAGTGCACACACGAATCACCTGACAAGTATGTAATGAGAAAGCTGTGGTTCTTATTCAATTGTCCATTTGATATGGATGTCGTGACACTCATTAGATTGAAGCACACGGAGTAGCTCGGTCGACGAAGTCATAATTGTAACGTGTGGATATCCTACCCGCTGAGCCCAAGTCACAGCTTTCAGACATGCCATGGATGTAGCAGCGATGGCGGAAGAAGCATAAGAAAAACACCCGTACTTCCTCCAAGGTTGATGCGGCGCTGCACAAATAGCCTAACCCATGCCCGTGGTGAGGTTACCTTTATCCCAAACTGCGTGAATCTATAGCTGGATTGGCGTACCCCCGGGAGACTGATTCCCAAGGTGTACTTGATAGAAACTTGGAGGAGAAATTGGTTCCCTTAGCACTCGATCCTGAACCCCCCGATCAGTAGCAAAAGAATCATGTTGGTCGTCACTCCTTTGAAGGATCGTGGTAATGGAGGCCATGGTTGGTCGCACCTGTCGGAAGACCTGCTCATTCCGTAATAACCAAATCGACCACAGAGTACCAACAAACTTAGGTAACCGATGCCCGTGGTACCCATCGTCTCTATAGAAAAACAAAAACCACGAGCGAAGCCATTCCCGTATTGGAAGATCCACCCTGTCTCTTGTTCCAACCCTATGTCGCGATTCGCCCAAGCCTCAAGGGCTAAAGGGCAGAAGCGAAAGAGATGATTCAAATCTTCAAAATCATGGAGGCAAATCGGGTAATCGCTCGAGTTTCCAATCTGACGACGAAAAAGGTTTTGCTTCGTGGCTAGTCCGTTATGCCACAATTTCCAAATAAATAGTTTCCATTTCGGCATGATGCGCGATCCCCATAGGACACGAAAAAAATCTCTGTCGACTGGAGAGTTCATGCTACAAATTTCATTTTGCTGTTGGAGTAAAATTGCGTACCTCGATTTGGTGGAATAGTTGCCAGATTTACTATAAGGCCAAAATTGCTCGTCGCGTATGTTCTGAGCTGGAGGGAGCTCAATGCTTCTGATTTGGCGGACAGAACTTGGTTCAAACATGTCGAAAAGTTTTCATAAATTCCATTGACCTTGTCCCTCCAGCGTCAGGTCCACTACTCGAATGTTGCGAGCAGTAGAGAGCGGAACGTGGTCCCGAAACACAGGCGTGGCCCCATGCATCCAAGATTGATTCGATACATTCTCGACCATCGCCAATTTTCCAACGAGAGAGCTTGTTGAGAAGGTTGCTTGCCTTGACGATGCCCCTCCGACCCCAAGAGCTCATGCTTTTGTGACGCATTTGGTAAGTACGAGACCTACTTGAACCCTCGCAGCCTGACGCATTAACAAAGCGTTGTTGAAAACTCCCACATTTCTGATCCCTAAACCTCCTTCACCTTTTGGTTTTTGGATTGTGGAACGATTTTTCCAATGTAACCCTTTACCTTGGCTATCCTTCCAAAAGAAAGCCGCAAATAGACTATCCAGCTTATTAGCTATGGTGTTCGGAATTTTAAACACCGCCAAGTAGTGCATCAGAGCACCAATAAGAATCGAGTTGATGATAATCACCTTAGCCGACTGAGATAAATAAGAATGATTCCAGCTAATAATCCGCGAAGTAACCTTGTCCAATAAAGGAGTGAAGAGACGCACCTTAGAACCTTGAAAATCTATGGGAGCACCAAGGTAAGATTCCAAAGAAGATCGTGAATCCACTGTCAAAATACTTTTATAAACTTGTTGCGTCTCCTCTGAAACATTAGGACTGAATTTAACGAAAGATTTCTGCAAACTCAACATTTGACCCGAAATAGAGCAAAACCGATGTAAAACTTCTTTCACCGCAGAGCAGGACTCAGTAGAAGCCTTAAAAAAGAACATTGAATCATCTGCAAAGAATAAGTGAGAAATTTGCGGCCCTCTCCGCCCAATTTTAATACCTTGAAACTGTCGAATGTCTGTGGCTAGAGATGTCATTCGGGATAGAATATCCATGCAAAACAAGAACAAGTAAGGCGATAAAGGATCCCCCTGACGAAGACCACAAGTTGGAGTGAAGGAATTCGTAACAGACCCGTTTATGATCAGACAATAGGTAGTAGGGGAAATACATTACTGGATCATTTTTATCCAATGAACAGGGAACCCATAAGCTTGTAAAATTTTCAATAAGAAAGCCCAGCTAACCCGGTCATAAGCTTTGTTCATGTCGAGCTTTAAAGCCGCTAGATGGTTGTTACCACTCCGTTGTTTATTAATGAAGTGCGTAAGTTCGTGAGCCACAAGAATATTGTCATCCATATAACGGCCCAGAACAAAGGCCGTTTGATTATCCGCAATTAAGGAAGGAATCAACCTCTTCAACCGGTTGACCATACACTTAGCTATGCATTTATATAACACATTACATAAACTTATAGGACGCAGGTGATTTACCTCAGTTGGCGGAGTGATTTTCGGGATAAGCACCAGAAGCGTACGATTCCATTCTTTTAGCAGGTGCCCGGTAGCAAAAAAATAGTGCACTATTGAAAAAACATCGTCCCCCACCTTTGCCCAATGAAGCTTAAAAAATTCAACATTAAACCCATCTGGCCCTACTGATTTGTCATTAGGAAGAGAAAACAACGCTTGATGCACCTCCTCCCTGGCCAGCGGAAGCATTAAATTTTCTATGTCATTGATAGTCAGATGCGGCAAGCTTAACTCGCGCAACACTAGATCAACCACTTCACCATTGTCAGGAAGAGAAGAAGCCATCGCTCCAGTGGAGGTAAAAAGAGAAGAAAAATGATGCGTTATGTGAGCTTCGATGTCACTTGGACTATTTATCCACTCGCCATCCGACCGATGTAACATGTGAATACTATTCTGTTGGTTCCGAGGACGAAGTCTGCGAAACAGTAATTTCAAAGGCAAGTCGTCACTTTGAATATAATTAATCTTCAAACGTTGACGCCAATATGCATAAGCTATAGACGTCTCCTGTCGCATAATACGATGTTGCTGGGTGAAAAACATACCCTCCTGTAGCGAGCCTATATTACAAGCAGACTCTTGAAGATTGTCAAGTAGCTTTTTCCAATTTATTCCCCAAAAAAGCTTTCTGTCAAGGCACCATGCCTTTAACCGATTCCGAAGCAGAGCTAATCTTCGAGCCATAATGTAAGCGGGAGAGCCAGCGATAACAAGATCCCAAATACTAGTAACCATATCTCTAACCTCCTGAAAACCGAGACACCAAGTTTCAATTTGATAGGGCTTTTTTGTGGTGGCCCCTGTGGTAGAAGTTTGGAGAATTATCGGAGCGTGGTCAGAGATGGTGATTGGCAGATTCTTCACAATTGAATCCGGAAAGTTAGATAGCCATTCTTGAGAAGCATAAGCTCTATCTAATCGTTCCATGATGAGCTGGTCATTTTCCTTGTTATTTGACTAGGTGTAACGAGGCCCCGTGAAAGGAATGTCACACAGTTGCAAATTGAGTTTCCATTCAATTATTTTGTCCCATCCTCGGATGAGATCGCTTCCGCGAGCTTGTCTGAATAGAGATCCAATTGGTTAATGTCGCCAATGATCAAATAATTGTTATAAGGTTGAAGAAGCTGATGTAATTCCCGCCATTGAGAGGCTCGATGGCGATATTGAGAAGCTCCATACAAAAACAAACAGTGCCACTGCTTCCCATTCATAGCTGATATCTTACAAAACAAAAAGCTATCTGACTGGCTTACAATATCTACATCTGAGGAACCCCAACACAAAAGAACTAAACCGCCCCGAGTATCCCTAGCATCTACCCCAAAACAAAAGGTCGGATTAGTATTATGAAACAACTTTTTTACAAAAGACACACTACATTTTGTTTCCTGCAGGAACAGAAAACTGGGTTTGAACTGCACTAGCATCCATTGGATGAAAGGAATTGCCGGATCATCACCTGCATTTAATCCTCGACAATTCCACGATATAATACTCATAACGACGACTGAGGTTGAGAAGGGTCAACCGCACCACTTTTTTGAGGATCCACTTGACTTCCGTGACTTCCTGTAGCACCCATACCTTCTACATCCATGTCTTGGTCTTCTTCCGGATGAACGACAGTGTTTGGCTGCTCTAATTCATGTGAACTCACACTCTTATTCCTTTTCAAACTCCAATCCCCCGACGACTCCATTGGCAAAGTAGATGCTGCTCTCGTTTTCATTAAACGAGAAGTTATCATAGTCCCTGGTTCTACACCTAGTGCTCTGGCCATAGAAGCATCAGTGATTGACTTAGCTACTGTACCATCCTTTGCTCCATCTATCCGTAAAGAAAAACCTCCCTTCGCATCCCACTCTTCATACCGTTTTTTCCTGCGCATGAGTCTAGTTTGTTCCTGCCCTGTCAAAACCCTCATAGAGCTTTCCACTGAGATTGCTCGAGTAAGCTGCCCCTTACTTCTCGATTTCCCACTAAACATGGCCGAAGTGATAGGAAGAGCCAAGACAATAGGACGTTGAGGCATGTCCTCTTCAATACTGACCTGAGAATCATGGTCAACCTAAAATCTGCTGTCATCAGAAGTACTGAAAGATATATCAAGTGGGGAAGAAGGCGAATAATTATCTGCCGAGGTCAAACCATTTTCCTCGCTCGCGACAAAAATAGGTACCTGCAAAATAGGGTCAAAAGGATCTGCCAAGGGAGGAGGGGACAAACGGAATCTATCATTAGTTAAATTTTCATGAGGTCTAATTTCCTGAAGATCAGCATCCATATATTCTCCATAGAAGTTATCAGACTGCTGCTCATTATACGAATATCCAAAAGACTGAATGCGCGCGATCTCAGCATTTCTTTCAATCCAATTGCTAGGCCCGACTTCATCTGGCCCAGGGGGAAGCATAGATCGACCATACTCCAACAACCCGGCCAAGGTGGTCGCAGGAGGTCGAATAGAGCTTGGTAATGGAGGGGACCTCACCGATCGATCCTGAAAACAATGAGCAACTGGAAAGCATATTTCATTAGTCCTTCTAAAAAAACCGTGTGCCCAACCATGATGATCCGAACGATCCCTATCCCCCCTAGCATCAGGTTGATCGTCATTAACATAGTCCCTTTGACGAAAACCTGCCTGAAATAATGTAGAAGGCCCAACACTTGACCCAACAAGTTCAGGAAGACTCATAGGCTCCATAGGTGGTTCATTCAAGTTTGGAGGATAATTCAGATTTAAGGAAGTATCAGGGTCGCTGTTATTTTGTGGACGGTGAATTATAAATCCATTTGGGTCAAGGCCAAGCCCATAACGGGTCCCAGACCGTGAGCTTACAGGGGTAGGAGAATTATTTCGGAAGTTGTTTATATGGTCCTGCGAGGGGTTATCGCTATTCCTAGAAAAGGTATCTGATCTGATTTGGATGTTGATTGGCTGCCCTAAAGAAGTCTGGGGAGGCATCGTAGAACTCATCCGAGGAAGAATCAGATAGTATGTGACTTGGTAAGTATAGGTGTGGGAAAAGATAAGGGTCTTGACTTGGAGAATCCATGTGAGGCCGGATTTGCATGAGGTTGATTCTAGGATTGCGGTGAATAAACCTATCAATGAGACCTCTAATCTGGTTGGTGTATAAAGGAATATCTTCTTGGGTTTGTAAAACTGTCATACCATTAGTTTCAAAATCTCGTAATCTCGCATTAATCAAATTCTGAGCTTCATATGCTGACAGTGGGCATCGACTTGTGTTGTGGCCGACACACCCACAATCTTTACAAAACTTAAAAACACCCTCATAACGGAAATAAACCCACACCACTCTATCTTCACCAAGAGGAAAAAAGCATCCAGGAATTAAAGGCTTGGTAATGTCGACAACTAACCTGGCTCGTAAAAAAGGCATGTTGTGGAAGACCGGGCCCCTCACTGTCTATTGCGTCTACCAACCCAACGTGGCTTAGCAAGCGCACTGTCCACTCCGTATTGAGGTAGTCCCAAGGCAATTCTTGGATTCGGACCCAGATCCGCGCCATGTTAAAATTTATGCTTGAAGGGATTTGTTGGCCAGAAGTAGGTCGAAAAGTGATTATCTTACCATCAATAATGGTAGTGCTTAAAGACAAGATCGCATCCCTAGCCGACAAATTCGAACATTCCAATATGAAATAAGGCCCAGTACGGAGGACCAGAATTGGGTCCCTTGTCTCCCAATGATTGTTGATAATATTACCAACATAACTCGAGTTGGGTGGAGAGTGGTCGAAAAAAGTCCCTACTACAGCGTGAGACCATCTTATATTGGTAAGCATATGAGTTGGAGGATGGTGAATAAGAATTCCCATCCGATGGAAAGTTAAAGGATGGTAAACAGGCTGAGAGGGGCGATGGTGGGGACGAGAGGACTGAGATCTATTGGGATTCATTATGACTCAGGGTAAAAAGAAGATCTTGCAAAAGAAAAGTTGATCACAAGATTTATATAAAGAACAACAAACCAAACGCGGAAATTTACTGAAGTAAGGAACTGAACTAAGATTGACAAGTGTTAGGGCTACTTAAATGCATGGTAGCCATCTGGATTCCAGTAGCAGTGCTTGCCGGCAAAATGCTCTGGGATTGTTGAAAAAACGGCGGGTAATGATTAAAGAAGATGGGTTATTTTCGAGGTTGAGAAAGGTATTTCCTCTCTTTAAGGGTTTCCTGTCCCTAGGGTCTTTAGAGAGTTTCTCTCTCTAAGTTTTTTACACACAACATCCGTATCAGTTATTTTAGCCTATTCTTGGTTTCCTTGAGGACAATTAAAATGCTAAGCTTGGGGGAGTTTGATAAGTGCATTTCAAACGTACTTTATGGACTTCTTTTAACTCATTTTGATCCTCTTTCTCCCCTATCTTCCCTCTTTCTTCTCCCTTTCCCTTCTATTTCATTCACTTGATCATACTTGATCATAGTGACATTTTGCTAGATTTTTAGTCATTTTTGACCGAATTTCTAGTACATTTGCTTTCACCTTGTTTTGCCATGTCTTGATATAGGTGAAACTACTAAGATGGCTACGATTTGTAGAGTTGGAAAAGGTTGCAATGAAAACAAAGCACACATTGAGAAATGGTGCGCTTGCACCATTCTTCATGTCCACTCGCATAAAGGAGCACACTGCACAATAGAATCTTGAATAGAGAACTTTAAATGGACATAACTTTCAAACCACAAATCGGATGAAGGTAATTCCAGCTGGAGGTGAAAGTTCGTTTCGATATCTTTCCAACGACTAGTCATAAGCTTGATTTGGATATAAAACGAAGAAGTTACGCTCGTTTTAAGTTAAACTGTCCAAGTTTGAGGCAGACGAGTTAGGTGCGCCCGCACCCGTCGTTTCCGGTAAATGAAGCTCGTGGCTTCATTAAACGAAGTTTTTGGATTTTGTGAAGGAGGTACGCTTTATTCTAGTTTTTAGAATATTAGGGTTCATATTAGAGAGAAACACTTGAGTTTGATAGAGAATTGAGATCATTAATCCTAGTTTGTGATTCGATTAACTTTGAAGGTACTTTTCATTAAACTTAATTTGAAGTTTCAGTTTTTATTTCATTCCCTTAGTGTTCAATCTTGCTTTTAGTTTATTTTAGATCTTCATTTATTCCCATATTCTTATAATTGCGATTTCTATTAGTTTAATTATCTTTTAATCATGTTTATTTAGCCTTAGATTAGTCATAGATTTTATGTTTAATTGCTTAGAATCCATGATTAGTGAGTAGTTTCAAATCTAGGGTTATGGTAAAAGTATGAATTAGGATTTTAAATGTTTTGTTGATGAGATTGGGATGTTTTAAAGAAGTTTATGCATTGATCTTGGTGTTTTGAGACCTTAGGATATATATAGATCACATTTATACTTTGGTATTTTGATTTCAAATGTTCTTAAATCGAATTTTGAACTCTTTTATCATCCCCAAGAATCAACTTAATTTCTAGTCCAAGATATTGGATAGAAATTTAGGGGATACTTCATTAGGGGTTTTCCATACTTATTGAATCTCTTAATCAATTAACTAAAGACCATTCGAGAGAGGATTTAGTTGATTATTGATTAAGTGATTATTCTTAAGGACCATTCGAGAGAGGACTCGAGTATTTTAGAGGGAAACTAAACCTTGCATGATCATCTCCATTTCTTCACAAACGCATCAACTATCATTGTCTGTTCTTATTCATACTAGTAGCCTTAACTCTAGTGTCTTCCTATTTGATAAATTAATTGTTGTTGTTTGCTAGTTCTAGTTTTTAGCTAGTCTTAATTGTTACCAAAACTTTTCAAACCCCCAAATACCATTCAATTAGGTAGTCTGGACTTGATAGACTTTAATTAATCCCATTTTTCCTGTGAATCGACCCTTGACTTGCCCTTACTATTTTCTTAGTAAGTGCTTGTTAGGATTTAGAAATATTATTCGGAAAGCGATTTTTGGTGTCTTAACGACACACTAAAAACCTCTTATCAGTTGTTCATGGAAAATTACTCGATATGTGTATGTTGTTATTATTCTACTTTATTCAAAGGGAGAGCTACTTTTGTAATTAAACGAATAAAAGTGTTTGAGACATCGAGTATGTTATTATTACTTCAAAGTAAAAATTGATTTTCAGCCACCTTATTATTTTGGAACTGGTGGGATTTATGTACTAGCGTAAGCTGATTGTCTTGTTCTTTTGAACCTATCCCGGTGGAGGCATATTCAGCTGTTTTGCCGGAATAAACTGAAGGTCAAAGATTAGCTTAGTCTGGAATGTTCGTGTTATGTGTACAGTCGTTGCGTTGTATTTATTGTATAAAATCGACCGTGTTATGTAACTTATATTTTGAACTTGGATATCTAAATACTTAGACTATGATTTAATAATTAGATAGGTTAAGTTGTTTTCATAAATCTGATCAAAATATTCACTGATGTTGTCTTCTTTTGGCAGGAGGCTGCTGAGGCTCGCATCTCGTTCGTTCTGGATTTGAGAATCCGGTACGTTTGGGAGACCAGGCCTGTTAAGGAGATGGTTGATGTTGCCCGGAAGGCGGAGCAGCATGTTGTTCGTGCTATGCTGGCCCATGTGAGCTCGGTAAGTGTTAAAAGTCAGGAACTTTCGTTTGCTCATTTTTTTGAATTGACTTATGTATTGTGTTTGTTTCCAGGTTCCTTCGAGTGGTTGACCCGCTGAAACTGTAATGAAACGATGCGCATATCCAGGTAAATTGGTATACTGTAATTTGATTGCTGCTTTTCTTTTTCTTGGAATTTTTTTTATAATGATTTATGACATTTTGTGCAGCCTTGTCCCCATGAGAGAGAGCCTCATCCCGAGGCTAGGGTATCGACTCAGTCTAGGGTTTCGACCCAAACTCCTCGGCACTCGATATCTCAGAGGTCTCAGATGGACCTGTTTGTTAGGATGTTCAACATGGGAGGCATGAGATTCAAGGGGAATGGCAGGCTCAACCCCTATTCTTGGACCTCCCCGATGTGGATGCAGCAGCAAATGTCGCAGACACATCAAAGCCTCCTATATTGCATATGCTGCCTATATGTACCCTCCTGTGTAGCCTCAGATAGGTTATTATAGGGGTGAGTCGAGCGGTGTCCGGATCGAGGAGCCGGAGGATTCCTCTTCAAGGGACTAGGATCTGTCTTCTTCTTAAATTTCTGCATTGCTTTTCTCTTGTATACCTGTGACCTGCATTCATGTTATGACATATATACTTTGCACGTTGATATGTATTGTGCCTTTCACTAGTGGAAAAAATCCTTTATAACGCGGTCAAAACCGGGCTTACTGATGCGGTTTTCCTCCGCATCAAGTGGGCTCGCAGCTGATATGAGGGATAAACTGATCCGATTTTGGACCGAATCAGTTTGTCACTAATTGATGCGGTTTGCATCAGTTTTTAGGGCTCATGAAACTAAAAAAAAGCATGAACTGCAGGTCTACAGCAAATAGGAGGAACCAACCAAAACTCTAGCAATTATACATGTCTGCAAATTCAGATCTGCTAACAAATACTTCAATTATAAATACAAATAAATTCATTTATAGAAACATTAACTATAATGGTTAAATCTGAATTGATACAAACTAAAAATGACTTCAATTATACAAATTCAACAGAAACTAAATACAAGATTTTTAAAAACTTGAGCAATTTGATAAAACTCTAGATTTACCTAAATACAGACTAAATACAAAGAGGATAAATGAAATTTAAAAATCAATAGGTAAATGAAAATCAACAAAGTCTATATCTATAAATAAATAAACGAAAATAAGAAAAAAAAAATTAAAAGAAAACAAAATCAAAAAGAAAATAATAAATTACTAAACAAATAAAAAACGAAAAAAACGACAAAAAATTAAATAAACTAAATCTATAAACCCAAAATTAGAGAGTGGTCTTTTCATTCTCCGTCTTCGTCCTTTTTCTTCGTCTCTTCGAATTTTCATCTTCTTCCTCGCTTTCTTCCTTCTTCGTCTTCGCCTCTTTACCTTTTCTTCTTCTTTGTTCACCGTCTTTCGCCTCTTCCCCTTTTCATCTTCTTTCTTTGACATCTTTGCCTCTTCATCTTCTTCCTTCTTCGATAATGGAAAGTTGGTGGTTGCGGATTTTAGTTTTGAGGAGACGAAGAGCGGATCTGGTGGTGAAGGGGTTGAGTGGAGGGTGAAGAGAGGGGTCGATAGAGGAAGGGAAGGATTAGTCGGTTGCGTGATGGTTCTAGTGAAGAGGAAGAGAGGGGGTGACAGATGAAGAGAGGGGTTGACAGAAAGCGGCGGTGGGGAGAGTGGATAGGAAGAGAGAGGAGAGGAGCGGGTGGATTAGGGCATTAAAAGGAAATTTTGGGCCTTTTGGGCTCCGCATTGTAAGGACCAGTAGGGGAGATTTGTGACAAATAACAGAAATCTGATGCGGGTCACCAAACTGCATCAGACTAAAAAAAACCGCATTAGTTTTTGTAATCTGATGCGGTGCATAAGAGGACCGCATCAGATTTTCCACCCAGCTTTCCTTCGCATTTTTAAAATTGATTTTCTTATGCTACAAAACCGTATCTGTTACTAAGTGATAGATAAAGTTTTTTTCACTCTTTTGTTCTAACTGTTGTTTTATTAGTGCTGTTTTTTATGCTGTTGATTAACTTTTGCTAGCAATGTGACTCACATCCTAAAGTGCCATGTACGGATGCATGATAACATGTTCGATGTGCCTTAACGTTATTATGGAATGCCACTGACACAAACGAAATATGTGTTTTTTTTTGTTTTTTTTTTTTTTGTAAAAACGTTTGAATGGAATGTAGCTGACCTTATCTCGACAAAAAAAGAAAGAAAAGGAAAGGAAGAAGAACGGGGTTGGTTGGGTTGGGGTTGGGAAAAAGCATAGAAAATATAAAGGTTTCTCCCAACAAAAAAAGAAAAGAAATAGAAGCAAAGGGGTTGGGTGGGTTTTGAATAAGCCAAAAGATGCTGATAGAAGTGGTTAAAAGCATGCGATATTGCAATTGGCGAAAGGGCGTGCGCCAGAGGCGGTCGCATGCGTCTGACAGGCTATCCTGCAATAGGCGTAACTTTTAGCGTGTGACGTGGTTTCTATCTGCTATGTTAAATTCGAGTCCTCTTAGGGTCGGAACACGAAGTTATTATAAGTAGGAGAATATTATATTATTTCAATATTAAGAGTTTAGTATTGTTTCCATTTGCAATTTGCCATAATGGATTGGTCTTGTCGTCAATTACCATGTGTCCCTAGTTTGGATGACTATTTCTTTAGAGATTTTGAGCGATATATGGATCTGAAAGATGAATTGTTGTCGAAAATAATGTTTGGGAGGTGGGTGAATTTAATAAATCTGGCAGCAGTTTATAGCCCTATTATTGACAGGTCTAGGCAGACATATCGTATGCGAGCATTGGTGTTTTGTCCGCTTAGTCGTTTTCTATTTGTGAATAAGGACAATGGTGCTTATTTTTCTAACCTGATTACCGTAGCAGAGCAACTGGAGGTAGGGCGGATAGCCGGACACTAATGCTACTCTGTGTAGGGGAGATGATTACTAGTGTGGATGCTGTAAAGAAGGACCCAAAAGGGCAATTTTTAGGATCCCCCTACTATTAAAGGTAAAATATTTTGTAGTCATGAACTAAAGAATATCGTTTTGTCTGTATGATTGGACATATTATGACTTTATGCGACGTAATAATATGTAGTAATTTGTTTTACTATTCTGCCGAGAATGAATAATGGAAATATGATATTACATCCCCGAAAAATAAAAAACAAATAACAAAAAGACCAAACAAAATCGTGCGATGGACGCGGCGTATTGTGTGGGGCGCACGTGAGGTATGCCGATTGACATTAATCTATGTATAGTGATATGCCGGAATTTAATATTACTTATTGGGAAGCAATGTTCCATATAGTATTACTCTGTAGGAAGCAATAAATACAATAATATTGCATAGATTATTGCTCGTTAGGAAGCAATAATAATATTGTATTTGTTGATGCAGATCTGGCTGATGGAGCACTTGAGGTTGATTGATCATCCAAAGAACATGGAAAGGTATAACAAAAAGGGGTTCATTGGTAGGAAGAAGGTTTTCACTAAGAAATCTTTTGAAAAATGGACCCTCTTCTTTTGGAATGACGAATTGAGTGTTAGATGGGTAAAACCATGATAGATGATTGGCTCTATGGTAGGTGGTCGTGAAGATTCTCCTTATGTGAGGTTGTGTAGCTTGTACACCCTGACCTACTATTTTCCTTCGAGGATAGGGAAACTATATGGTTACCACCAACTAATTCCTGTAGAGGATACTATTGCTCCTAAGATATATGGTCTATCTTGGAGTGGGATTAGGAAGTGGGAGAAATATTGAGGAGAGCGTCCATTTGGTATACCCAGGAGAGACTAGAATCTAAAAAAGTGTCCAAGAGTTATATAGCGTGGATGTTGACTCACGACCCTACTATGAGGATGGAGATGATGGAGAAGGAATCCCCTAAAGTGGCCAAAAAATGGAAGTTTACTCCACGTAAGGTGGCGAAAACTTTGGGGGAGTGAGAGTGATGGGAGGAGGAAACCAGCTGTACACCCATCTGCAAAGAGGAATAACCCAAAACCTATTGTTAAAACTTGTTCTGTATAGGATCGTTTAGGGCCAAAGGTAGTACCAGTGCGGGAGAGACTTGGGCCACGGGTAGCACTGACAAAGAGAAGACTACACTTAACAGGGGTAATCATCAGGGAAAGGGCTAATGCAGAATATACGACTCGACAGACAAACATTCCTATGGTCAAATGGAAAGAAAGGATGGTGTTCTGGGAAAAGAGAAAGGCTCCTAGACCAAAGCAACAAATGAAAAAGGGAGAAACTTCTATCGCAGTTTAATGGACTTAGCTCTTTTGTTGTAATAAGTTTAATTTAGAGTCTAATGGACCGAAGGAGGTTTTAATTATTGAAGTGGTCGAACCTTGGATAAGGTTGCCTACGTATCCAAATAGGAATCAGGCCGCACGTAGTTCATGCTAAAGAATTGGATTACTAATAATAAGTGACATTTATGTCACTTAAGGAGTAGTTTTTAGATTGTTTTCCTAGTTTATTTTCATTTATTCTATCTATTTTAGCCTTTGTTTCTTCTTTTTATATTTTGTAGCTTACTTTGTTTATTAGTATATCTTTAATAGTTTTTCGCTTTTAATCTAATAATTTTTTTATTTCTATATCTCTCGTTTCTCCCCACGTGTTTTGGTTTTGGTTGTAGGTAAGCGTTTTCTAGTTATGGTGTAGAAGATGTAAGTTAGAATTAGTGATAAGTCTATCCTTCACCACACTTTCTCTTAAGCCTACACCATATCACAAGCGAAGCTAAGCCATTGTGCTCCCTAACCTTCACCACACACAGCTCTTAACCTACACTACATCAATGCATAATACATCACCACCACCCTTTGCCAGCACCACCAACGCTATACCGCAACACCACCAACACCCTGGCCTGCAGCACCGCCAACTCCACCTTTACTCCACCTGCGCAATCTGGTCAAGCCAAAAGGGGAGTGAGCGCTCCTTTGTACACCGGAGCGGGCGCTCTGTTCAAGCTTAAAAGAAGCAGAATGTTAGGTAGAATGCATGAGCGACCAATGAGCGGTGTTCAAAGAAAAACGTGCTTAATACTCATTAAATGAATCGTCGGTTGTGATTCATTGAAGAAAATCCTCCATTATTCATCACTCTTAGTTTTAGAAGAGTTTGAGGGTTTTAAAGAGGTTTAGCCTCCATAGATTAGTTTAGAGAAAGGGAGAAAACTCAAAGAGGGGTTGAATATTTGGAGATTCAAGGTTGACACTTGTATTGGAACTTTCAACCATTAATCAATGAGCATTTCTTGCTCTATCTCCTCTTTTATTGCTTTATTTTAATTAATTGTTTTCATTAGATTAGTTGTTAAATGCTAAGTTTAATTATTTGTGGTTATTTTATTAGTTTAATGTTAGGTTAATGTTTAGTATCATATTATAAGTTGTTAATTTCTTTAAATTTCTCTTTTTTGTATTTATGGAGTAGTTTGTTGGTTAGGGTTTGGGTGAATACCCAACAATGATTGATTTGGGTGTTAGAATATGAAATTAGGGGGTTTGATTGGGCTTTTTCATTGGCTAATAGCATGATTACTATTTGCTTGCATTCTAGTTGGCCACTTGGATCTATACCTAAATCAAATCGAGAGAGGAGATTAAGGTTGCCATTTATATGCTATTATCTTACAAAATTACTCATGAGAGTGAGATTTGAGTAAGGGTTATTGGATTGACATTGCACTTACCCCCCTTGGTTGCATATTTGAGAACATGAGAGTGGCTTAGTTATGTGGCTTAGGTAGTTTTATGCACCCTTAAGAGTGAGCTTAGAGCTAATTAGGAGTCAATAACCTCATTTCCTCCACATCTCACCTTTCTAATTGCCT
Source organism: Beta vulgaris subsp. vulgaris (assembly GCF_026745355.1). NCBI lineage: Eukaryota > Viridiplantae > Streptophyta > Magnoliopsida > Caryophyllales > Amaranthaceae > Beta > Beta vulgaris. The sequence continues at coordinate 13,738,138 of NC_079208.1, forward strand.
AAATCATGATTTAGTTGGTGTTAGATTCCTTTTCCTAATCCTGGTTGTTCGTTGGTAGTTAGTTTAGTTTAATAGACTTGATTAGTTGGTAGTTGACACCTTCTGACTCATTTTGTTTTTCTTTTGATTTACTTTTCTTTGGTTTATTCTTACTAAAAAAATGGCAAATATCTCTTTTCCTCAATATGAGAATGAGTCCTTTTGGGTTTACTTTGTTTGACTTGAGGAATTTGTAAAGTACTATGGTTATGGTCTATGGAAGGCTTGTGAGATTACTTATTGGGGTTTAAATGAGCATACTAGAGGAGTAAATGAAAATATGTTTAATTATGGACTTCAGGCTATATCTTTAGATGAAACTTGGGCTTTTTATACGTGGTTAGCTAGGGATACTTATGATCTTGATTGTGCAAATTCTTATAATTCATCTAATGTTGGCATGAATTTCTTTGATGAATCAAATGTTCCCACTAATGACCCTATTATACATGATTTAACCCCCTTTCTCCGTCTTATGCTTATAACAATGATGTGCACTCTAATGTTGATTTCAATCAAGTGCCTCATGCGTTCCCGATATTGATTCTCATATGCTTGATTGTGATCCCTTCCCCAAAAATAATTTTCAAAATTCTACAAAATCCGAATTGTTAAACTCTAATTTTGAGACCGTGATGGTTATTAATTATAATATGACATAACAAAAAGAGTTTATGGAGCACATGAATCATAATATGGAAACTCTCAAAATGCTAGATACCCAAGTGTCTCAATTATTGGAATCTAGGTTGGAGTCTACTCTTGCAAATCAAGAGCAAAATGGATCTTGTGATGACCATGATGAGATTATTAATGATGATGATGATGATGATGATTCGAGGGATGTTGAAAATGAAAATCAATTGGGAAAGAGTAGTCTATATCTTGATGATGGTTTTTGGAGTAGTGATGATGAGGAGTATGCTCTTGAGGAGAAAAGACCCATTATTGAGGATATGTTGAAATTGATGATGGTTATGAGTGCATCCATTCTCTTTTTGAATCTAATGTGTCTACCTCTAATGAATTGGACCTTATTCTCGCTCCGTCCTTGTTCTTTAGAGTACCCACCCTCTCCTACCCTTCTTGCTTGAGTGAAGATCTTGGTTTATTTGAGAGTGAGATACATCATTTGGTGGTTAATAATGTTTTTAAAGATTTAGAGGATGGCAAAGATGTTTGTAAGGAGTCATTGGTCGAAAAAGCTTGTGATTTAAAGACTTATGATATAGGAGAAGTCATTTGTCAAACCTTAGTTTCTAGTTCTTCACCTTATATCCTATTTTCAAGAAAGCTTGAACTACTTCCGCCCTTTCCATTCTCTTTCCCTTATTTACCCAAAATACCTCCATTAAATGAGCCTCCTTCATCATTTCCCTTTCAAGTGCCCAATTTGATTAATTTTGAAGAAGAGAGTGAGATTGCCATAAAAAAAGAGTTTGTTGAGGATACTTTGCCATTTTATTCTTCTTTTTATTTTGATTCTTTTTTCTTCTTATTTCTTTGTTTATCCTTTTGATCCTTCTTGTTTTCGGCATACCTTTACTCTTTTGCATGAAGTTGCACTATATCTTGTGCATGCTTGCTTTATATTAAAGTATTGCATATGCTACGTTAATGGAAATGTGTGCTAGTGCATTTGTCAAACTCTTGCAATCTTTGAATCGCTATTTACTAGAAAGGTCAAGGTTAGGACCTTAAATAAGCCTTTCTCGGAAAGTAACCCGTGATTTATTGCTTTCACTTTCTTTCTTTTAGTCTTTCTTATTTTTATTATTTTTCTATACTTGATTTATTTAGGTAAATAATTAACAGTTATTCTTAATACCACGTGGAAAGCAAATCATGGTGTTGAAAAGTTTATTATAAGTGGAGAAATTGGTCATTTGCGGGTATTACACCCACCTAATATCCGGTAGCTTCATTCCTTTTCTATTTTCCCCATGCTTTATGATTTGTGGAGCATATGCTTGTTTGTTTGGATGTTTGTTCCCTCCCCCCTTCTATCTGATCGTCTTGTTCAAGTATTGAGGACAATGATTTATTCTAGCTTAGGGGAGTAGCTATTCACTAGCTTGGGGGAAGTGTATATACTTTATTTTTATTTACTTTTCTCATTTTCAAAAAATATTCAAAATCTAAAAATATTTTCCTTCACTAGTAGAATAATGGCTTATTGCTGCGGTGATATTGCCGCGGTTTTACCCATACGCAACAATATATCACGTAAAAAGAAAAGAAAAAATATAAAATAACCATATTGTTGCGGTTTCAGCCGAAAATCGCAGCAATATGGTTTCGACTAAAATTTTTGACTATCAGACCGAACATATTTCTGCGGTTTATGGCAAAAACCGCAGCAATATATTAAAATAATATTTAAAAAATATTATTTTAAGCTATTGTTGCGGTTCCTTCTCGAACCACAACAATAGGGTCATTCGGGTTTTTTTTAATACTAAATAAGGGCACCATTGACTAGCTTTCACTTTCACTATCAAAGTGAAAATCATCCCCTGTCTATCTCTCCTTCCTCTCTAAATAAGGGTTTTGTTTTGAGCTGATTTTGGCATCGATTTATTGTCGAAATCTGGTGTGAATCATTACTTGGAGTTTAAAGGTGTCGAAATTTGGTTTCTAAGTGTTCTGGATTCGGCGTTGATGCGAGTTCGATTCCAGACTCGCCGACGCCCTAATCTCCACCTTCGTACCGTTGCCCCCTCGCGCGCACACCAAGTCATCATCAACCACCATGAACAAGCAATAGGGTTGTAAATTTCTAGTTTTTTTGGATCTAGGTTTTGGTTTTGAGTTTTGCTGTTCGAATATCCTCTCGAAAGGTGAAACACCACCTTCTGCCTCTGAATTTTCTCTATTCATATTCAGATATGAGTTTTAGATTTTAATTAAGATTTCAATATGTTAGCTTTCTCAAATTTCTGAATTTTGAACACTGTCTTTGAAAATTTTGTGGAAAAATCCAAAAAAAAAAATTTGATTAATAAGAAAAGTACAAAGCATTTTTTGTCAAAAGGAAGATTCTTGATGGCAACTTATGTGGATTCCTTTACTTAAAATTTGAGTAGATAAGTAGATGAGGAGAGGTGTCCTACTGGATGCTTGTATGTCTAACTTGGGGTGATTAGGGATCGATTAATCTTTGTTATTTGATTTTCTACTTGAAAAAGCATTTTGTAATTCTAGATATTGTCAAACTTTCTATTGAAAAGAGTCCAAATATTTCTCTTATATATGGAAGTTATAGTGACCCTAGTTGAATCTTGAGATCTTCTTTGGTGCACAAGTTTTACCTCCGAATAAGCTATGCTAAGAGTTAAATCAATTGTTAAAAAAAGTGTTTTATGTCTGGAGTCAAATAAGTGGATCCAATGAGCCCACAAGGCGCATAATAAGCCTATTAAAGTCCATGAAAACAAAAAAAATCGAAAAAGAGTCAATAAGTGGTAACAACCACATGATTTCAGATAGTGGGTTAGTCGAAATGGTTAAGTGGGAGCCCGAAAATTTAATAAGTAGAGTTTTCCTAATAATTATGAATGTCATTATGGCTTAATTCATTAAGACTCTAGACCCATTGCTCAATCATTATAATCCTACAATCATGGTTTTCTATTAGCAAAAGTCAAGTTTTGGGGAGTTCATGTGCACCATGGGTGGTTAGGACCGATCTTGGGACCGTCTTCATCCATTTGAGAACAATTTGTGACTCTTGAATGCCTTAGTAGACTGTAATTGATGTTTGAAGCTTTTTTTTTTTTTTTTAGCCAGAAAGAAAGAAACTAGGGAGGAACCCAATTAACAGGCCACCCTAAAGCATCCTTACGGATGATTTTGGAAAAAGCAATATCAGGAGATTCAAACCAATAACAGAGATTAGTAGTGGAGTGGCCATAATGTGCCATCCAGTCGGCAGCAAAATTAGATTCTCTAAAAACATGCTGAATATTATAATTATCAAATTTTCTCAAATCTTCCGCTGCATCATTAATGAGAGCATTAATAGACCAGGGAATTTTCCAGATTCTTTTGATAGCTTGAATAACCGAGAGATTATCACCCTCAATTGTAATATTATTAGCCCCCAGATAGAGAGCTCCCTTATACCTTCTCTTAGACCCCAGGCCTCGGCAACTAAAATAGAATTATTATCTGCTATGGCGTTAGCACCACTAAGCAAAAGATTCCCCACGAATCTCTAATAACAAAGCCATAAGCTGTACTTCCATTCAGTAACTTGGAACCATCAAAATTAAGTTTACAAAATCAAGAGGAGGGGGGACCAAATAATATTAGGCCTAGGCTTTTTAGCTGCTTTAACAACCTGCTGACTATAATCTAAATTGGAACAATTAAACAAGGAACAATCTAGATTATGCATATAAGCTTTAATCATTGCCCCTAGTTTGGCTGGAGAAAAGCTTTCCTGACGAAAAGAGATACTATTTCTAGCATACCAAATGAACCACCACACAATAGCATAGAAATTGAGGTTCTTAAGACTCAAACAAGACTTAAGATTGCACAAAATACTCAATAAAAGAAAGATACTATTATCAATAGGAAGGGGAGAAAAAACCCATTGACATTAACTATTTCTAAAACATCATGTACAAAAGGACAATCAAGAAATAAGTGATGGTCATCTTCTGAGTGGTAGTTACAAAAAACACACTCTAAAGGAGGAAAATATGACTCATTTCTAACCTCTTTTTAGTAAGGAGACCATTCTGACAAATTTTCCACAGAAAGAATTTAATCTTGGGGGAATGGACAAACCCCAAATCCAAGCAAAGCTAACCTGATTGGGCGGATCTAAGCCATACCCTTGAAGCAGAGCAACACCCGACTTAACCGAATATTCTCCATCTGCAGTAAGGCCCCAAAAAATCCTATCTGCCACTTTATTATAAGGGATAAAGATTTTAAAATATCTTCCACTACATTAAACGGAACATAGTTTAAGAGAAGTTCTTTATTCCATTGAGCAGCATCTGTAATGAAAAAATTAACCATCAAATCCTCTGACCCAATTATAGGGGAGTACTTCTTTATAATAGGGTAATTAAACACCCAATTGTCATTCCAAAAAGAGATAGACTCCCCATTCCCCACCATCCATCTAAGCCTTGCTGAAAAGGCGTACGAAGCACATTAGTTTACGCCATTGCCAAGATACATTAGCTTTAGTTTTATAAGTGAATAAGGTGTCTTGTTTTAAGTATTTCTGCTTAACGAGTTTGACCCATAAATTGTTAGGCATCCTAAGTATTTTCCAAAGAAGTTTAAACTGAAGAGCTAAGTTATTAACTTTAGCTTTTCTCAACCCCAATCCTCCAAATTTTTTTGGTGTACAAATCTTATCCCAACCTATCAAGTTAGGAGCTTTAGATTCTGATCTTTATTCCAAAGAAAATTCCTATAGTTTTTATCTAAAGAAGATAGGATAGAAGGGGGAGAACAAAACTTTGCATTTGAAAGCTAGCTTTAGAAGCCAGATTTGACTGGATTAAAATAGCTCTACCTGCTTGAGAAAGAGAATTGGCTCTCCACTTGGTAAGCTGAGAGGAGACTTTTTCTTGAATAGAACTAAAAGTTGCATTTGAACCTTGCTACTAATGATTGGGCAACCCAAATAGTTACCTAGTGATAGTGAATCATCCATCTGGAGAATATTCTGAAAAACACTTAATAGTTCTACTGGGGTATTGGTAGTACATTGGAAAGCAGACTTATGAAAATTGACAAGTTGGCCTGACATTGAGCATACTTGTTAAGAATAGATTTTATAGCATGACAACTTTCTACTTTAGCTTTTGCAAAAATCATTGTATCTTCGCAAAAGTTAAAAAAGGAATGTTAATTCTAGAATGACCAAGAGTGACCCCTATCAAGCGAGAATCTATAGTACTAGCTTGAAACAATTGACGAGCTAAAATTTCTGCACATAGAATAAAAATATACGGGGAAAGAGGATCTCCTTGACGAATACCTCTAGAGGGGAAGAACATATCTCCAGGAATACCATTTACCAGAACGGAAAATGACACGTTGTAATGCATTGATGGAGCCAATTAATCCATTTCTCGCAAAAACCCAATTTTTTAAATGTTGCCAAGATAAAGCTCCATTCTAGTCTATCATAAGCTTTTTCCATATCTAATTTAATAGCTAACCACCCTTCTCTTCCTTTTTTATTCTTAAAAGAATGGAACACTTCATGAGCTAATAAAATATTATCTTGAATTTGTCGTTCAGGGACAAAAGCTCCTTGTAAAGGATGAATAATCCGACCCAACACGACTTTCAATCTATTAGCCATAATTTTTGAAATAATTTTATAAATAGGAACAGACTTATAGGTCGAAAATGATTTGGGTTAGAGGAGCTTCTATTTTAGGAATCAGAGTTATAAAAGTATGATTAATTTCTTTTAAGATTTTACCTGAGTGAAAAAAAGCTTTAATAGCCCTATACACTGAGTTTCCCACAAGAGACCAATACTTTTGATAGAAGAAAGGAGTAAAACCATCTGGACCCGGAGATTTATCCGGTGCTAGATCAAATAGAGCAGATTTAACTTCATCTATCGATATATCAGCGCATAGGTCTATGTTATCATTTTCAGAAATTATACCTTCTAATAAAGATAGATCGGCGTTATAATCAAAATAACAATCCATATTCTTAGAAAATCTCTTTTTAAACGCATTAGTAAAACATTCTTCTACTAATTTTGGTTGAGTAACTAAACGGTCTGACGGATCTTTAATAGAAGTAATTAAATTACGATTTCGTCTAATCGAGGCACATGCATGATAATACTTTGTGTTTGCATCCCCAAATTTTAAATTATTAGACTTAGCCTTGATTTTCCAATAGGAGTCTTGAAAATCTAACAATTTTGTTTGCTTAGCTAAAAGCAAGTTTTGCTGTCTAATAAGTTGAGGGCAATCATTTTGTTCAATAAGTTGATTTTGAATTCTACCCAACTTTCCTTCAACACTACTTAGTTGTCTAGATATATTGCCAAATCTGGTAGTGACCCAAGTTTTAGCTTTCTCCTTTAAAAGTTTGCACTTTTTTGTTAAGCAATACATATTCGAACCTTGAAACCTTTGACACCAAGTTTTCTTGATTAAAACATCAAAATCCTTTCGAGTTGTCCATACTTTATCAAATTTAAAAGGAGGAGCTTTTAGATTACTATGAGTTTTGATTTCCAAGGATATAGGACAGTGATCTGAAGAAGAAAAAAGATGATGAATAATTTTTGCATTTGGGAAAGCATTTAACCAACTTATACTCGCAACCCCTTATCTAACCTTTCCAAAATATTATTTGGACCACTTCTTGACTTTCGCCAAGTATACGGGTTCCCTTCAAAAGGGAGTTCTATGCAGTCGATAGCAGAGTAAAAATAATTCATAATAGCTAATCTGGAAAATCTAAATTCAGCCCCACCTAGTTTATCTAAATGAGAACTTAACTCATTGAATCCCCTACTATAATGAAAGGGCTTTCGAGCCTTCTAATAAAGTCAATTAGTTCATCCCAAAATTCATACTTCAAATTATAATTGGGAGGAGCATAGATGAAAATAGCAATAAAGCTAAAATTAATGGCTAATAGCTCAATTTTACAAGCCCAAAAACGAGAAGATTTACTAATGGATGATAAAACAAACGGATTACAATTATCATTCTTCCACATGATCCACATACCCCCTGCTAATCCCATTGACGGAAGGAAGTCAAAATGAGTGAAGCCACAGTACCTAACACATCCCTCAGAAGGAGGAGTTGGCACTTTAGTCTCACATAGCATCATGATTTTAACTTTCTTGGATTTACAAAAAACTTTTACTTCTTCCATAGCTAAATGCCTCCTCGAACCTCTTATATTCCAACTACTTATAATCATAAAACATATACTTTTGAAAGGCAAGACTTACCTAATCCTTGCCCCTCGACAAACCTCATAACCATTATTTTCTCCGCACAAACACTACATGAGCAAAAATTCAGATTAGCAAGATCTCTGGCATTGAAAACCAATGTCAATGCAGTGACCGAAACTGGATGAGCACTATTGGAAAAAGATTTGATTTTGCTAATTTCATGTACGAGACAACAACTTTAAAGCCCAAAGATGGAAAGAAAAACTGATTCAATCTCCCATTAGCAATAGAGATTGACATTAAAAAGGAGACTATCTTTGCAAGCATTACTGAAAATTGAATATTAGGCCATACGAGAATATGCTAAAGACTAAATCAGGCCAACAATTCTTATCAATTAGAATTCTAATCCCCAAATAGGAATGACAGAGCCTAAAATAAAGATTTTGTAAAGCAAACTTGCCCAACTTCATAAACATCCAAAAAACTTCTGAGAGAGAGAGCAATAATAATAATTAGACAACTGAAAAACATATAATGCCACTTTAATAACAAGAAGCACTTGCTCAATGACATTTTTCTTGACAGAGATTTGGCATAAGCAATAACCACAACCTTCTATAATCAAAGGAAAAGAAGAACAATCTTTCCATCCCAATAGCCCAAATAGGTACTACCACCCTTAAAAGACGAGTTCTGGATAGGAATTGACAAATAAAATTACAACCAATGCTGCACCAACCCTTCAGATTACGGAAAATCAACATATAGAGAAATTCTATAATAACAACCAGTAGGCAGAACAGAGATATGGCCTTGAAATTAACAAACTTACTGAAGATGGAAATCTGCCACATAATATTTTGAGCCAGCGAGTGATTATCTATATCAAACAAGCTAAGATTAAGTAACCACAGTTCTGTCAGGTTCATAACTAGATGAAAGGCTATCCTATATATTTTTTTAAACAAACGTAAGTTCGTACACAAGCTTCTAATTTTGAGATATCTGACATTAACAAACATCCTTAAGATCTTAAATGATAGCATTACATATTGAATGACAAACAATCTATATATATTCATCGAAACATGACTAATAGCTTGCAAAAAACATTGCATTTTTCTTTACTAGCTTTCTGACGAACAAAATAGTCAAGGCCCTCTTTTGGCACACGATAACAAAACCAATTTTCTCCATTCCAATAGCTTCTAGGGCCTAGAATGGAGTGAAAAAATCCAATCCAATAGCTTCGGTAGCCTAAATCGGAGTTTTTAGAAAATAACAAGTTCTTCAATGCAGACAAATGAATTTCTGCATATTTTTCCTAACAATTGATAAGTCTTCAACAAGTTTCTAATATTATTGAATAACATAACTATAGCATCAAACAAATAATAACTTATACTAGAAAGTAATAGGAATAAATAGAGCCATACCATAGCAACTAATTCAAGCTTCCATTGTAAGATAACAATGGAGACAAGTAACTGCAACTTCCCACTCACTTTGACCCCAAAAAAGGGAAGTTTGGGTGCTGAAAGAACAAGGAAGTCACAATACAGTGACTCTAACTCACCAAAACCCCGAAATCCTTTGAGAAAAAAACACCATCACCCACAAGAGCACCATTGATGAGCCGCAACAACAAAGCAGAAAAAGACCAAAAGCAGGCAACCACCGCAGCGAAACCCGAAGCCCTTAAAACCCTAGCTAAGAAACCCACTTTAAACTTGAAGGGAAGAAAAAAGAATTCTTTAATATCATCAACTACATGAAGCGAAATCTGAACTGAAGAAGAAGATGAAATTATTTGGCGAATTTCAGAGAGAGAACAATTCTTTCTCTTAGAACTCAAACTTTTCTTTTGAGAGATGATACCCCCAAATTGAGGTAATCTTCTGGTATAATTTATGGGAATATTGGATAAATGGATGCCATTGCATCCTACAAATACTAGTATAATGGAGATGATGATGATTAAACTTAGTAAAGAATTCTCAAATTGGGTGACTAGGAATTTCTTGAAATCGATTTGGGGAAAATGCAAGGGGCTAGGTTTTCTATTTTTTCTGGTTTTCAAAGACTTAAGTCTAGAGCCTCTCTCTCTAACTTTCTCTCTCTTCATTTCCTTTTTCCTATATATTGATGTTTGAAGCTTTTGATAGTGTTAAATTTTTTTTTTGACAATGGGTAAAATAATTATATAAGAGGAAAAAGAGATTAGCTTTTCCTTGCCTTGATTGCTAGGTTATGCGCTAATTTAACTTCCTCCCTACTTACCTTGATACAAGAAACATATATGAAGCTATTTGCTAGTCTCTTATGTCTTTTATTATGTTCTCTATATTCTTGTCTGTACCATTCTGACTTTTTAGCGCAAGAATGACTTCTTTGTTATCTGATTTGATTATCAGACACGCACTTCTCGACTCCATATCTGATAGCGCTTTCAATATCGCATATGCTTCCGTTTGTTCTGCAGAATTGGCATAAATTCTCGTTGCTGACTCTTCTTTTGGGTCTTTCATCAAATTCTTCCATGTTATTGCAGCTTGTCACTGATTTGTTCGTACATTCTTCTTCCATGCTCCATCAACACCTAGAGTTTGCACGTTGATTGTATTTTTATCTCCTACTGTCCATTCTAGCTGTGAGGCCCTGCCTTCTTCTATAAAGTTATCCTGCAAACCTGGTTTCTCCTTGACCCCTCTTTTTCCTCTTCTAGATCTGTAGCTGTGATCCCTGATTATTTCGATTATTCTTTCAGGATTTGTTGTGATGCCCCTGAAAATAATTTCATTTCGATGGACCCAAATGCCCCAAAGAGTTGAGACAAAATACATTTCCATTGCTATGCCCTCCTTTTTCTTTCTCTTTTTGAAGAGATTCAAGAAGTTCTTTATCCACTCTTGAATCGTTAGTTGTGTTCCTTGAGCTGCTACAATCCCCAAAGATGAACTCCAAATTCTCTGTGTAATCTGGCAATCTCTGAAGAGATGAGCTAGTGATTCCTTCTGCGTTTTGCACAAACAGCAGTTCAGATTGATCCCTTTGATATGCCTCTTGATTAAGTTGTCAGCTGTTGGCATGGCATTATTGAAGATTTTCCATAAGAAGTGTTTCCACTTTGGGAAAATGTCTGATTTCCAGAGTTGATTCCAAAAGGTTGATTTTTGCTCATGATTATTTGTTTCTCTATTCAGACTGCAATAACAAGATTTTGCTGTAAAATTTCCTGACTTGGTTTGACTCCACCCAATTTCGTCTTCTATATCCTCCTGTGGTATGTGTATAGCAAAGATTTCTTTTGCTTCTTCTGCAGAGAAAATTTTCCATATAACAGATGATTTCCACAATTTATTTGAGCCAATCAAGTCTAAGACCGTCGTGAGGTTTGCCCTTGCTTCATGATTCTCCATGAGTTTTGGTTTGAGAAGATTGTTGGGATGCCACTTGTCCTTATCTATTCTGATTGTTTTGCCATTTCCTAGTTTCTTGTACAGTCCCTCTTTGAAAGCCCTACATGCTCTGAAAAGGCTGCGAAAAGCGTACGAGCTATTTTTTGGGGCTTCCTTATCCATGACCATCTGGATCGGATCTTTTTTGTATCTGGATACATACATCTAGTTGATAATTGACTTTTTGTTCTTGTGAATTCGCCAAGCTTGGTTGAACAAGAGTGCCTTGTTTACGTGGGCTATAATTCTGAAGCTCAAGCCCCCTTCGGACTTGTGTTTTTCGAGAAGCTCTCTCTTTCTCCAATATATTGGCGTTTTACCCATTGAAGAAGACTACCTGAATTTGAGAAGCATTGAGGAAATTTTTTTGTGATTTTTTGCGGGAGCAGATATATGGAAATGATGTTCGAGGCTAGGGAGGTTAAAATGGTATTGATGAGGATTAACTTGCCTGGTTGTGATAAATTACTGAACTTCCACGTCAGAATCTTATTTGCTGTTTTAGAGACTATACTGTTGAATAGTGATGTAGTTCTTCCATCCACCTCTATTGGACATCCCAGATAGGTACCAATCTTGTCCTTATTTGTCACTCCCAGTGGTTTCCTCATGATCTTCATGAACTTTTGTGGAGTATTAAGGCTAAAGATAACGTCAGATTTCTCAAAGTTGATCATTTCTCTAGATTTTTCACAGAAAGTTGAAAGGACGTTTTTAATTGTCCAACAGTTTTTGGGTTTAACCTTAAAGAAAAACAAGGCATCATCTGCGAAGAATAGATGTGAGATTTTTGGGGGCATTCCTCGCTAGTTTGAGCCCTTCCAACTCTTTTATATCTTGCAAGTGCGAGAGATTTTTCGAGAGAACTTCCATACAAAGTATGAAAATGTAAGAGGATAAGGGATCACCTTGTTTGAGGCCTGCAGAGGGGGAGAAACCTGTGGAAGGTTTACCATTTACTAGAATTGAGTACGATACCGTTGTTATGCATTGCATAATCCAGTTTACCCAAATCTCTGGGAATTTCATTTTTTTAAGCATAGCTTCCACAAAATCCCACCTTATTCTATCGTAAGCTTTGCTTAGATCAACTTTCAGAATTCCCGCGAAGCAATTCCCGCTCTTTCTCTTCCTTACCCAATTAATGATTTCATGCGAGATAAAGCAATTGTCTGTCATTTGTCTTCCTGGGACGAAAGCGTTTTGGTACTTATCTACTAGATCTCCCGTAATGATTTTAAGCCTGTTTACCAAAGTCTTCGAAATGATCTTGTTGAAGAGTTGCAAAGACTTATTGGTCTGAAATCTTTAGTTTCTTCTGGTCTATCCTTCTTTGGAATAAGGGTGATGAAAGTCCTATTTTGTTCTCTAAGCATAAAACCCGAAGACAGGAAAGAGTTGACACTTCTAATCACATCCGATCCCACTATGCTCCAGTTTTTCTAAAAAACACTGGAGGCGTGCCATCCGGCCCAGGAGATTTTAGAGGATTGGAGCTAAAACACGCGTCTCTTATATTTGATAGTGTTAATGTTGCACCTTATATTAGCCTATCCCCTATATTCCTAAGTCATGGATACATATTGATGATGATTATGCTTTGAAAGTTTGCTTAGGTCGTCCATTATTTTGTGAACCATTATTGAAGAGATCACTTTGACTTATTACTTATGTTGTGCTTAACTAGAGTTTTGGGTTTAAGTTATTAGGAAACCTTCACGAGATCTCACTTGCCATCTAGAGCGATTTAGGGGTTTAAAGAGCTTGTTAATGCAACCGTGATTCCTATGAAAGTGAGTTTGTCTACATTCTCATCTCTTTTCTTTTTGCTTTGCTTGAATAATATAATTTTGTTCCTTGTGTTTCATCTTGTTTTGCTCGAGGAAGAGCAAAAGCTTAGCTTCGGGGGGTTTGATTAGTGATATTTATGTGACTTTTAGGATTTTTAGATTGTTTTCATGTTAAAGGTTCCTCGATATTGTAGGTCAAGCGAATACAGAGTCGTGCCCGTATTTCGTCTTCTAAAGGGAATACTGTTTTTGGTTAGCTAGCTCGTTCCATGGACTAATCCATCTAAAGTATTAAATTATTGGTTGTGAAATTTAGTTCAGTAAAATTTGTCTGTAAGGTTATTATGCTCTTATTATTCCTGTTTATTATTTATTAGTATCATGTTAAGATTGTTTATTTATTTTCTATGTAGTATTTAGCTTTGCTGATTATGTGCTTTTTGTGTGTGTTGATCATGGCTCTGATTTATTGATCTTGTGATGACCTATTTGGTGAGCAGTCTCTAGGTATCAATATTGCATCGCCCATCTACAGGTTTGAAGATGATGCATCATGGGTTCAGGATTGGAGAGCTTGTGTACATTATTTTATCATACTCTGACTTTTACTTTCGTAGTTGACTTTGATTATTGTAGTTGACTTTTAATTTTAAGTTTGACTTTGACTTTTGTTGGTTTTTTTTAGTTGACTTTTTGGGTTGACTAAGTTTTAGTTTCTAAAGTTTATTTATTATGTTTTTCGCTACAAAATTCTGAATAAGTCGTTACGTTATTAGGGGTGTTCATGGGTGGTTAACCGTCCCGAAACAACATTTCGATTCGGTAATCGTAAGTTTCGATTCGCTCTTTTTGCGAACCGTAACCATTTAGACCGGTTACCACTTAAGCGTTTAAACGTTTTTCTGATACGGTTTTTCGGCTAACCATTAACTGTTATTTAATTTATACTATTATGTTTTACTTAATATACTACATATTTTCAATCTTTTTGTACATATATTTTAATATTATATATACTCTAATATAAAATGTATTATAAGTGAATAATAAATCCATTGAAAGATATAACTAGCACTCATAATTCACTTCATTTCCTAATCATAGTGTTATATTAGTACCAGAGTTTCCAAGTTTAAATACTTTCCCTAATTATTGCAACTTAGGAACAAATATTAGAATTAATGTAATTGTTTGAAAATGTTTCACAATAATTAAATAGAGAAAAATAATATTTCGGTATTTCGGTTAACCGTTCACTCAAAAATCATAACCGTAACCTTATCATTTAATCGTTAATTTTATCGGTTCGGTAACCGTACCATTGCAACTTTTTTTACCGTTACGATAATCACCCATCTAGACCGATTTTTTGGTATTTCAGTACGGTTTTTCAGTTTCGTTTTTTTATGAACACCCTTATATTTTATCACACGGGCAATAATACTTTGATAATTCTCTAAGTTTATATTGAAAATGTATTTCGGAAATTAGAGAATTGTCTCGGAGTTACATTCATTTCCTCCATGGTAGTTGCAATAGGCATTTTTGTGACAATTTGGCCCTTGTTTTATCTTCCTCAGGATCTGGAGTGGGTCCTATATGGTAGAACAAATTTCTAAAATAAAGATACTCAAATATGACATCATAACTCATGTACAAGGAAATGAAATCCCTCTTAGGTTTTCTTTTAGGAGTGGTAAGGTTCAGTACAGGTCTGGAAAGTATCTCACAGGTTTTATTTGTTTTCATATATGCTTGTGTGTTAGGTGAATCATCAATAATTAGTTTACCTCCTCTTGAAGGAGAGATTTCAGAGACTAATTTGATGGAAGGATTGATCAGCAGATTTTGTCGTGTGATGGCATGCATCTCACTGATCCTTTGTTGTTCAGTCGCTATTGCACCAAAACTATCTAGTGTCTTGTAATCTGCATTGCGGTTCTCTTTAAGGTAAGCGTGGTGTGCTTGTAGTCTGATGACACGTCTTACAATATCTACCAATACTCTTCAGCTCATCAATCTGTTCTTAAAGTGTTCTTGACATGTTGCTTATGTCCTACAATGGATCGTCCAACAGGAGATTAGAAATGGAGGGATGGTGGAGAAAAAGAAAAGGAATGAAAGAATGTAGGTTTGTTTTAAAAGTTGAGCTTCTAGGAACGAATCTGAATATCCTAAATGCATGATGATTTTTTTAATTGGATGCACCTAGACCTAATGTATGTATGCCTGACTCAATCTATGCACTCGAACTTGTAAAGGCTGCTTACATACCCCAAAAAGAGGGAATCAAATCGCTCGTAATTCAGGACTACTAAATGCGGAATGTATGAGATGGAATGAGGAGTATGGATGCAATGAAACTTCAGTTATGCATGCAGTATAAATGATGGATTATGCAACGCAAAAAGGATTCTAGTATGAATGCGGTCCTAATGGATATGAAATTATACGACTTTTAGAATCCTAAACATCTAATGACCTTAGAATTATAGATTTTATGAACTTTTAAGGATGCTATACCCCTAATATGCATGAGACTCTAGTGGAACTAATCTCCAAAACGAACAGAATTCTAATGGATTTAAACTCCTGCAATGCATGGATATGGATTCTAGATTCCTAAAATGGTAAGAACTCTAATGACCCTAGAATTAGACGAGATTAAGACTCCTAGCGGATTTAGAATCTTATTATGCATGAACTTATATGAATTTTAGAGATGGTAAGAACTCTAACGACCCTATGAACTTCTTCGATGGGTGAACTAAGACGGGGTTAATTCTCCTAACATGAATAAAGTTAGACGAGGTTAAGAACTCTAAATGTAGTAAAATTGGATGAGCCTAGATTGGTAAATGGTCAAACTAGACGAGGTTAACACCAAAAGACGCGCTGAACGGTCAATAACTCCATATGCATGTAGACGGAAAAAATGTGAAATCGGCCACTACATTGATTAAATTGGTAAAAACATGACATGCGTTGAAAGCGGACACGCAACAAATATGCGTGCAGCGCAGGTCTGTGCGTTTGGCGTAGGCGCAGCGTGTCAGGCGCGTCCTCATGCGTCTGGGCACTGTTCCTAGACATATTTTTTTTGGAAATTTAGGCGATGTTTTAGCTAATTCTACATGATTTAGGGACGCTAAGACTGACATAATATGAAAACAATAATTTTGACATACCAAAACAAATTGGCGAATTGACATATTATTTTTAGACTTGAAACAATAGCCAACTCAACAATAAACATGAGACGAATAAGCTGCATGCCACACAAAAGAGTGCGTCCGGGACAAGAGTTGTGTGCCAAGCGCAAATAAATATGTTTGGTCCACTGCTCCCATGCATGCATATTGGTGATTTGGTAAAGGTTCAGACTAGTTACGATCCTTAAGACGCAAGTTTTAATTGACTTTTTAGACGCGAGTTTAGGTGCAAGGCATATAAATTAGCAATAGGCGAAAATTGCAATCACAAGCAAATTTCAAGTAACATGGATGCAAGAGTTCTCAACCTAAAGTCCAATTCTACATTCAACTGTGGTTAGGTTTAGGTTAAGGCTGAAAAGGGTCCATGACTAAGAGATTGATCCCTCGCTTCGTACCTTTGCTTAAAAAGGTGGCCACATGTAAGACGCACTCCAATTCTCAAGTAATTAAGAAACAAGAGAATAATGTCATGGTTGGGTAGGTTTGCTTGTGACTAAGATCCAACACTTTCGCTCAGGAAACTTTTTGGAAGGACAAAGCGCAAATCCCCGGGGTGACCTCACGCATAGAACATTCCCAAATGAGGCAAGGTAGATTGTCCTTATGTTGGCTTAAACAATAGCCATGCATATGTGAAATAACATGTTATTCTAACGCATAAAAAGAGAATGAATCGTATTTTTCAAGTTTCACACACTCATTTTTAAAAATTTAATTTTTTAAAATCCTCCCCAGTGAAGTTGCCATATTGTAGGCGTGATTTTATTTCTGCTACGCGGTGTGATCTTATATTTGACTACCCCATTGTTAAGATTTTATTAAAATACATTTTCGAAGTCGCCAATAAAGTCTTTAAAGGAAGACTCATCATAAATCTAATTGGATCTTTGAAAAACTGAAAGGACAACTGAAGGCTTATTTAATGTAGATTTCCATGTCTTGACTCTATAGATGGTCAATGAAATAAAAATTGAGTTTGGGGATGAGGGTACGAATATGGTCATAATGAACCATGTTCGCTCATTGCTAGCCTCTACTAAATGATTCATTACAAAGTTTATGCGAAAGAATAACCACATAATATTTTAAGCACCCTAAAAAACATTAGTCTAAGTTGGTTTATCAAACACATAAAAAACTTACTTTTAGTAACAAGTTATTATAGCAATCAATTTACAAGGTACCTAGCAGGTTTCCATATTATCCGATTTAGTTAGAACAGTTCCTTAGGCCTTAATTAACAATAATAACATGGGGTGATAAAATCATGCATAGACAATCATAATAACATAAATATTATATATACAAAATAGGAGAAAAGGGGTTAGAAGGTTCAATAATAACGTTTATTTATTACATATCCACATCATGAAAAGAATTTGTTAGTAACTTTAAGAAAATATAAATAAAAGAATTATTCAAGGGTACTGAGGAATATACCTATGCGGTTTAGGCCTAAGAGTGTAACAACCTTAATGAGGAGCAATCTTGAAGCCAAAAGAATGATGTACACAAGAACATAAGTGTGTCTTTTTATGTGTTTATTGTGTTTGAAAGTATGTGAAAATACGAATTTAGAGCATGAGCGCATGCGGAAAATAGTGTATGAAAAATAATATTGAATCCCCCCGCCCTTTAATTTTTGAAATTAAGGAGTATTTATAGGGAAAGCAATTGCACCAGGCTCATGAGGCCATCTAAGTTCTTGCGCATGCTCCTAGTCTTTCTTGCTAAACATGTTTTTTGAAGATTTGTTTTATCTCTTGAAATTCGGAAAAATTAATATTACGGATTAAAAATCTGGTTTCATTTTATTTTATGCGTTGAAAATAGTAAATAAACAATTACGAATTTAGGCTTAAAATGTTTTAAATGGACTCAAAATATTTTTATGTGTTCAAAATACAATAATTAATTATCATGAATAACTAATTAGGCTTTTTAAATAAGACATGTAAATACTCTTTTGGCTATTCGGACTGCTCTTCTGTCAGGTTGCGCTAACTAAAACCATCGTATGTTTCATCGTAGGACCCTTAATGGGGAGACACCATTATGTGTCTTCACTAAGACATAAGCCATACACCCGACAATTTTTAAGTGGCTTACCTTGGCTTCCTACCCTTCCATGATTCATAAGGTGTTCGTTTCATGACTTCCTTTGTTGATGATGGATTTGAGAAATACACTGCATGGCAACAACTTCATTCCACAATTGCTTGGGAAATAGACATGATGTCATCATACTCCTAGCCATCTCAATCACGGTCCGGTTATTCCTCTCTACCACCCTATTTTGTTGTGGGGGTGCATGGAACCAACAACTCCCTTCGTATACCATTTTCTTCACATAAGGCATTAAATTCATCAGAGGTAAATTCACCACTTCTATCTGTGCGGAGAAACTTAATACAACAACCACTCTTTTTCTCCACTAACGTCTTGAATTTCATAAAGTAATCAAATGCATCCGATATCAATTTTAGAAAATACACCCAAATCATACGACTAAAGTCATAACAATAAGAAGTACTTACTACTACCAGAAGACTCAATACTCAGACGGTATGAACCAACTTTGAACATTTTGAGGCTCTCCAAGATCACTTGTCTATATTAATTGATTTTCTACTTTGTTTCCCATAAACACAACCTTTACAAAACCAAGACTATCGACCTTTGGAAATCCAACCACCATATCTTTTTGGACCAACAATTTCAATTATTTTTCATGTAAATGTCCATAACGCAAGCACGACAAATTATCACCGGAAACTTTAGCAATCAATGCACAATTTTCAAACATTTAACAGATCTAAAAGAAAGCATTCTATTTTGTGCCATTGCAATGCCAAAAAGTTTATGTGCAGATTTTTTTATCACTAATGAAACAACAACCATCATCAAACACAACAACATATAACAACTATTTAATGATTGACCAACGCTAAGCAAATTGTGCAATGAATTAGGAACATCTTGCACATCATAAAGCAACTTTACATTACCCTTTGTTATGCGAATTGCAACAGTTTCGACTCCGGCAACCTGCATTGGTTTGTTATCTTCGAGACAAACTTTGCCCTTCTTTCAGTCGTCAAGTTCCTTGAATAGAGATTTTGATCCGCACATATGGTTTGAACACCTGCTATCAACGTAACATACTCCACTGGAACTATCAACAATGGGAGAATGGGCCATTTTTGAACCCATCCTCCATGTTCTCTACAAAGTTTACTTCGTTTTGATCATCCTTTTGCTTGCTCCAACACTCAGATTCCTTATGACCGAATGTTGTGCAATAATAGCATTGGATATGGCTCTTGGATTATTGGTGACTACTGGATTGCCCCTTACCTTTGCCTCCACCATGACCTCGTCCATAGAAGCCACCCTTGCCTGGCCTCTACCTCCTTGTTTTTCATACTTATCTCCGTTGGAAGGCTCTCCTTTCACCTGAAAGGCCTTTTCATCTAAATTTTCACTAGTCTTACTTATTCATTCTTCATCAGCTATTAAAGAGCTCATCAACTCATCAAATCTATCGGTTGATAAGTCTTTTGACTCCAAGATTGCAGTAACAATGTGCTTATAGTCTGATCGTAGACTCCTCAGCACTTTACCCACAACATTTTCGCTGGCGATATTATCATCATAAATTTTAATTTGACTAACAATGCCAGAAATGCAAGACAAGAATTCTTGAACTATTTATTTATTTTTCATAGATAAATTCTCAAATTGAGAGCAGAGGTCTGTAATTTGACGGTAATTACCCTTTTATCACTGAAACATTCTTGCTTGAGAATCTCCCATGCTTGCTTAGTGATTGACACAGCGAAAATTCACGGGAAAATCTCATTATCCATTACAGTTTGGATGAAGAAAAGGACCTTCACATCTTTCTTTCAATTTTCCCTAAGCTTTTAGTCCGGTTCAGCCGGTGCCTCTGCTAGTTCAACGTAATCTTGCTCCCCCATATCCAAAAGTTCTTGAGACTTAAACATGGTCTTCATTTTAAGACTCCAAAGATGATAAATTTTTCCTTTAAAGAGTGGAATTAAGGGTTGGGATGAAGAATTGTGCCATTTTGGGCCATTATGAACGAAATTTAGGGAAGAAATTGGGTATTTTGTGGCGTGCGCTCTCTCTCTCTCTCTCTGAATATTACGGTTTTGTTTTTGTTGAGGAAGATGAAGTAGTTTTCTCTCTTCTTTTTTCTTTCTTTGTTTTTTGGTTTTTCGTTTATGTTGCACTAGGGTAGCGTGAACTCGTCTTTTAGGACAGTGGTCATCCACGTCATGAAAAATTATTCTTGCGTCATGCTCAAACACATAAATCTCATTTATTGATTTATTTTGAAATAAAAATAGCACAACTTCAACCATTACTAAGAAAAACACTCAGTTCATGCTCCTTCAAGATTGTATTATAGCTGCAATGACGTTTTTACGTGGATATAATTGATTTTGTTTTTCAAGACGATATTACTAAGATGAGACCAACTATATATATCTAAAATATTTCCATTCCGACTATATGACTGACAGGCTAAAGTCGTATCACATAATAAAAAATAACCTAAAGTCCACTAACTAGTAGTTAATGAAGTCCCGAACCAACCTAAACTGATTCTCTTTAGGGTGCTTAAAACATAATGTGGTTATTTTATTGCATAAAACTTGACATGAATTGATACTTAGTGGAGGCTAGTAATGGGAAATATGTTTCTTGACTGTGTTGTACCCCCGAACTCAATCTTTGGTTTATTTTGACCATCTATGGAGTCTAGATGGGGAAACCTACATTGGATAATTCCCTAATTTGTTCTTATATTTTCCCAATATCCAATTAAGTTTATGAGTCTTCCTTTAAAGACTTATATGTTGGCGACTTCAAAACCTTTACAATGAAGTAGTCAAATACGCGCTCACCCGGCATAGGCGAAATAAAAACACGCATACAGGGGATTTAGAACTCAACATCAAACCTCTCCGATCCATTGTAGTAGTCATATAATAGTAGAAAATAGGGAAATAATTTCCTAAAACCTGCAATTCGACACAAACCAGAAAACCACAACTAGATGAAAAATGTTAGCATAAAATGGCTCCTAAGAGCACCATTGGCATCCTTTTTAGCTTATAAGTAGGGAAAAAACTCTATATAAAACCATAACATCAAGGACATGTCAAGATTGTTCATAAATTCTTGTATGTAGCTGGCCACATATATAATCTTCATGTGACCAACCCATATATAAAGCCCCTGCATCATTCTTCAGTCTTCACGTGGTTCAGTTTCACACATTTCTTTCATTTTCTTTTTCCTCCCTTTTTCTCTCTCCTTTGTCAACAATTAGTCATTATTTTCTTCTCTCTCTTCCCTCTATATTTCTCTCTCATCTGCCAACAATCAACCATTATTTTTTTCTCTCTCTTTCTTCTCTCTTGCTCTCTTCTTTTTCAGTTGAACAACAAATGCTTTTGAATTATTTCACTTGTATGTCGCTATTTACAAGGTTTAATTTTGAATGGCTGAAGTTTTTATATGTTTGTAACTGGACGCACAACAAATAGTAGAGGAGAGAGAATTAGCGAGAAGGAGAGGGTCAATTGGGAGACTTAGGGTTTCTTCAATTTTCAACCCTTGATATGTGGTAATTGATATGAAAATATTCAAGGTCTTCAATCTGAATTTCATAACTCAAGCAACCATTGACAACTCAAAAATCGGAATGTTTTGTCTAGAGTACATGATGACCAAGTCAAGGGAGATAGAAATAGAATCGTGAGATATGAAGCAATCGGGTTTATAATTTGGCTTTTCGTTTGTTCTCTTTTTCTTTTTCAAAAATCCGATTTTTATTTTTGATTGCCCACCCGATTCACCGGAGCTTTGCTCCGACTACATCCGAATTCGACTCGGGTCGCACACCTAGCTTTGGTGGGTGAGTAGTAGTGTCAGAAACAGATCTGACCGCTGGGTCAACCTGATTCTGACCTGACTTGAACGTGGTTCGACCTGTGAGGGTCAATCCCCAGACCTGATCGAAACCTGACCTGGGATTACCCAGACCTGACCGGCACCTGGCAAGATTATATGTTGACCTGACCAGACAGACCTGCATTAAAACTCAAACCCGACAGTACTTAATCAGATACTACTAAAATTCAATTATTTTTTTATATCTATAAAATCATTTAATATATAAATTTATAAATTTTATTATACTTAATAATTAATTATATAAAAAAAATAAACTATATTTAATTTAAGAGTTAAACTTGAAATACCATTTACTTGTTTATATTATCTATAATTATCTAATGTTCCCATTCTCAAATAATATTAAAAAATATCTTATTAAATCCTATACTCCAAATTTATTATCCCATTTCAATATTCTACTAAATTTTCCTCATTTTTCTACCAAATTATCCAATTTTAATATTCTACCAAATAATATCTCACATGCTCGTAACACTATACTAAACAACAACATATGAGCTCATAAAAAAACTGCAATTATAATAAATTATATTAAAAAAATCAAAGTTTAGTGAAACTAAATAAAAATCACACAAAAAGAATAAATGTGAAATTATATGAAATTACATAAAAATCAATAAATATGGGGACAAAATTGAACGATATTACACAAAAACAAAATTAATCAACGCAAAAACTAACAAATCAAACTAAAAAATCAAAAAAAACTTGAACAAACTAGATCTGGCCGGACGAAGCGACGACGACAAGTGAAGACCGACGACGAAGACCGACGACGGCGAGCGACGAGAGAAGACCGAAGGCGACAAAGCGAAGACCGACCAGCGACGAGTAAAGACCGACCAGCGAAGACCGACGATGACGACGAGTGAAGACCGACGACGAGCGAAGCCGAGTGAAGACCGACGACGAGCGAAGACGAGTGAAGACCGACGACGATAAGCGACGAACGAAGATCGACAAGGGATGGAGTGGGAGGGGGTAGTGCCGTGGGGTGGTTGTGAAGGTGGTAGGCTGAGGAGAGAGAATGACAGAAGGAATAAAGGGTGGTTGGATGAGAGAGGGATGGGGATTAGGGTTTTAGAAAGGAGAGATGGAAGAGAGAAGGAAAATCAGAAATGGGAGATGAGTTTGAGTCTTGGAGAGATTGATGGTTAGATTTTGTTCCTTCTCAAATCAAGGGTTTTAATTCATGATCCATGACATTAATCTTTGACCAATACGAAAAGAGAATGATCTAACACATGGATTGATGACTTATCACATAATTGACAATCTTATATTTTTTATATTCTTACTAATTCTTATTTTGGTTTAGTAACTTCAAACTTTAATAATTAGTCAATTATTTTATTAATTTGAAATTTTGGTTATTTTTATTGAAATTATTATGATTAGTGTATAAGTATTTTAATTGAAATTATTGTGATTAGTGTTTAAGTACTATTATTTAATTATGAGTTATAATCTTACTAATTATTGTCTTGGTTTAGTAACTTACTAACTTTAATTTGAAATTTTGGTTACTTTTATTGAAATTATTATGATTAGTATTTAAGCCATAACTATCATTTATCAATTAGCATATTATTATTATTATTATTATTATTATTATTATTATTATTATTATTATTATTATTATTATTATTATTATTATTATTATTATTATTTAATTATAATTGTGAATTGAGTTTCTAAATTTAACCTGAAGAATACTATCTAAAATAGTGTACTATTATCTTGTTTAAGTTTCGAAATGCATTTAACATGAAGACTGCTATCTAAAATAGTGTATTATTATCTTGAATTAGATAAAATAGTGTACTATTCTCTTGAATTAGCTTATAATATATATTGATACACTCATTAATCTGATATAGTGACAACTTCTTCAACTATCTAGGAACAAGCTAGTGAATTACTAAGTTGGTATTAAGGATGGCAAATGGGCGAGGCGGATGCGGATACCCCTAAATCCACACCCACCTCCACCTAAATTTTCCATACCCACCACCTACCCGCCAACCATGGCGGGTACAAGTTTCCATATCCACCTCCGCCCACGCGGGTATAAGGTTATACCCACATCCACTCCACCACCCAAGTGGATATCCATTACCGACCTATACCCGCCCATCACCTAGGTGGATTTTCCACCCGCCCACCTGATTTATTTTCTATATATAACCTATTATATAAATTAATTATTAGAAACACCCATTTCAAAGAAAAAAAAGTACACATTCTTAGTATTCATATTTCTTAATTATTTTTTACAATTTTTTAGATTTATGAACATAATTCTTTATTTTATAAAGGGTAAATTAGTAAATATTATACGGGGCGGGCGGCTATGGGGCGGGGTGGGTGGATTTGGGGCGGGGCGGGTGGATTTGGGGAGAATGTGACCTCATATCCACCACCTACCCACCACCCATGGCGGATTTGACTTTTCGTATCCATACCCACCCACTACCCACCAAAGTCATATCCATACCCGCCCCAATTGGGGCGGATGCGGTGTGAAACCCGCCAAATTATACCCACTTGCCATCCCTAGTTGGTATAAGTCTATGTGAGTAACTGATTAAATGCTAAGTTAACATATGATTGTTAACAAGTTACTATCTAGTTAACTATTGACTTTATGGCTATTATGTATTTATGTTTACTATCATTTATATAAATTGTTGTTATGTTTATTATTATTATTATCGTATAACATATGAACTCCTGTTATGATCACTTAAGCGTCATATGAACCGTTGTTGTAAACATATGATTGTCATTTGTTATAACATTATAATATATCAATAGTCGTTGTACTAATTTATAATCAATACAATATTAGAATGGTTTTACAATTATTTTAATACCAATGTATAGTACTACTAAAATGATTAAACATATTGATTAAATAGTTTGTTCATAATCACTTAGGCCTCATATGAACCGTCGTTGTAAACATGTGGATGTATGATCGTCATTTGTTATAGTATTATAACATATTAAGAGTTGTTATACTAGTTTATAATCAATAAAATATTAGATTTGTTTTACAATTATTTTGATATCAATCTTATATTAAAATGATTCAACATATTAGTATTTATATTGTTATTGTTATTGTTATTGTTAGTATTCCTGTTCTTATTTGTATTACTATTGCTATTGTTAGCCTTGTTACTATTATTATTATTATTTGTATTTTTACATATTATCATTGTCGCTTTATGTTTATTAGTATAATTATTCTCATTACCATCATAGCTATGTATATATATGTCGATCTTAATACTTTTATTAATATGCATGTTTTCAAAATCCATAACAAAATCAAGATGGACCGAGCAGGAGTTACCTGAAGTTGAATTGACTGTAAACACCGAATGGACCCGATGTTTCACAATGACGAACTAAGGTCATTAATAATTCAACCCGAGTACATTTGACTTAACGCAACCATACATGAAACCTAAATACGACTTGAGCAAACCCGGCAAAAAAAATTTCAATAGGTGATCATAGCCGGGAATGGATCGATTTGTAAATCGAACGCTCAGACCTGTCCGGCACCCGGGAATCCAATGATTCAAATGTGTTCGACCCAGTTGAACAAAACCTGACCAATCATAACCTGGGGCACTGACAATCAGAATCCTGACCTGTCCGGGTCTGACCTGGTTCGTCGTGGGTATACCCAGAACCTGTTTGAGAACCTATTTTGACAGCACTAAGGGTGAGTCTCCCAACAAGAGTTTCTGCATACGGTGAGACTCGAACTCGAGACCTCCCTTAAGCGACATCAAGCTGCTTACCACTTGAGCCAACTCTTGTTGGTTAAAAAAGCTGATTTAGACTCACTAGCTAAAACTTAAAACATTTTGCTTTATAAATGGCCTACAAATACAATCACAATGCTAGTAAAACTCATAACAAGATCTAATTGAAAGTAACTCATTTTATTCATAAAAGTAATCTCATCCTATCTTATAAGTAACCACAATTAATTATATGAGTAACCTCATTTAATCATACGAGTAACACGAATTGCTCAAAAAAGTAACTGAATTCATTCAAACGAGTACCCCTTTCATTTACAAGAGTAAATTGATTAATTTCTTGTTTTCTCATTTAGTCATACAATTAATGTCATTTCATCTCTATTAGTAATCACATTTAATCTTATGAGTAACCCCATTTATTCATACTAGTAACATCATTTATTTATATGAGTAACCTCATTTTAAACATATGAGTAACCCCAACTGTTCATATAAGTAACAACAATTATTCAAACGAGTAACATCTTTCATTCATAAGAGTAATTTGATTACACTACAAAAAAAACTACATATAGTGGCAATCCAAAATTGCTTGTAAATATATATATATTTGTAACCTCTAATGGTGTTTAGAAGCAATATTCTCGCTGCCTCTAATTAGTCCGTCGCTAATTATAGGTTGCCCCTAATGCCACCTTTTAGAGACAAACAAGTTATGGTGTTGCTAATTGTTGGTTTCCCCTAATGCCACCTTTATTTAGAGACAAACAAGTTATGGTTTACTAATTGTTGGTTGCCCCTAATCCCACCCTTTTGAGGCACAAATCTTGAATTGTTGCTAAAGCCACTTACATTTAGAGGCGACCCCCAGGCAGTCGCTAATTATAGGTTGCCTTTAATGCCATATTTTTGGGGCACACATGTTACGTTGGTGATAAGACCATTTATATTTAGAGGCACCCATAAGTTTGTCTCTAATTTTAAATTGCATATATTGCTTAGTTTTTGGGGCACACAAATAATGATTCTAAAACCACTTATGTTTAGATGCAACTATTAATTTTGCCACATATTCTAATTTAAGGCAACCACTTCTTTTGCATCTAAATATATTTAGATGCAATTACGTTTCATAGGTTCAAAACACATTTAGGGGTATTTATACATGTTGCTCCTAATTATATTTAGATGCAACTGTAAAATTTTATAAAGTAGCTTTTTAGATGCACCAAATTATTATAATGATATTTAATAATGCTACGTAATTTTTAATATTATTTATTTATTTACTTTTTTTGCATAATAATTCAGAAAATTAACATAAATGAAAGAAAGAAATTATAGATTTATCAAAGAAAGAAATATGCATTTATATAAACGTGACAACTATACACAATCCAAAATAATATGCATAGATGGTGAAACATAAAAACCTTGAAAGTTTTAACATAATCATTCCCGTATATCTAAGGAGCCAAAATCTAAGTAACTTAAGCTATGTAGTCAATGCACCATATCTGCCAATCTGTTCCAAAAAGTATGTGCCCAAAAAATCTCCTAAATATGCAACTGCTGTACATCTTCACTAATAGTTCTAAGTCGGGCTTAGTAATACACTGTAACCTCGTCGTCACTAACACTAGTATCATTGACAATCTCTATGATCTGATATTCGTCGCTTTCATAAGCTAGAGCAGAATATTCATCCCCTTTCAAGAGCTCTATGAGATGATATGTAACACCACGTAATTTTCACTCATTATTTTTTTTGGTGTTGTTTACATTAAAATGATATTTTCTATTAAAATAAAATAATTTATTATTAAAAACTATTTTTAAAGTGTATAATTATTTATATTGTGTTATGTTGTTGTGGTTATTAATTTAAAGTGTATATGATGTGCCTATTTATTTTATCATATAGATAGTAATTCTATAAATTTAAGTAGCGTGTGATTTTAGTTTTCAAGTGTTGTATATAATATGGGTCGACCAACATAAAGAATTCTTTGCAAACCCATATCCTTCTTATGTTATCCAAAATTTAGAGGAGAAGTATTAAGCATAGTATTAGCATCTTCTATCTATCCCTCTTTGTAACCACCAAAAGGTGAAGAGCCATCCCCCATTAACCCATCTTAATGCAATTAAACCTTTGCTTTATGATATGAACCATCACATTATTTTTGCTGCACACTCTCTTCACGCCAGCCTTACAAAGAAAAACAAAGAGTCCTTCTCCCTTCTCGCATTTTCAGCCATTTCTGCACACTCATCTTGTTTACCCCATATCTCCTTCGTCTCTTATTGGAATTGGACGTGTGAGTAGTCGAAATTCATCTACTCGGAGAGATCTTGCTCGTGGTGTCATTATGTTTTGAAGATACTGGAAGAATTGGTCGCAGTTTCTGTTTCAATCAGACGGGTCACCCGGTTTTGTTTTCCTGTCGTACCTTCACAAATTTGATCATTGCAGAAGATCGAACCGTTGGATCGCCCTGAAATTTGGACAGCACGTTTAGGACATATGGGCCTTCATTATGACTGAAGAGATTTTAAATCAGAGCTACAGATTGACAGGAATCGCGATCGGAGCAGAGCAGTACGTGATGAAAATGCAAGCAATTGGAGGTCTTCAAAGGTAACTAATGGCGAACCTAGTACGACTAGAGTCCATTTAGGAATTATTTAGCCTTAATATCTAAGTTGGGGTAATTTTGTGTTATAATTTGTGGGTGGGTAAAACTTTCTTATTATTGGTGTTATACTTGTCAAGTACATGAATGCTTATTGTTGGAACATTTATAGGGTAATGGGTTTGAAACTCATATGGGTATGTACTAGAAGAGGAGGTGGTCTAGTATGCAAAAGGTTTGAGTGCATCAAGTAACAACGCGCATTGTTATACCAAGGGAGACAGAAGACTGGCCGCGTCAGTCGCGACAAGCCGTCGCGAGTCGCGACCAGTGGCCCGTCGCGAGTCGCGACAGGCGTCGCGGTCGCGACCAGCGCCTCGCGACTCGCGAGCTTCTTCGCGAGTCGCGACGCGTCTTCTGCCTTGGAATGCGAAAAATTGCCTCGACGGTTTTATATCCGTTGTGATGCTTTGTTGATCATTTTAATGACTTTTAAGGTCCTTTAATCAGTAGATTAAAGACCTTGATGAGTGATTAAGATGAGGGTTATGTGATTAACCTCACTAGTCAATGTGATTAAGATGGGGGTTATGTGATTAACCTCTCTAGTCAATGAAAGGTTGATGATGCTTATATATAACCTTGGGCTTCCTATGAGTGAGGGGTTAGAAGAAAATCAGAATTTTCTATACTCTCTCAAAAGTCTTCTTGCTTTGCTTAAGAGAAACCTTGCAATCTTCTCTTGAGTGTTCTTCACAAACACAAAAACACAAGTTCTTGTTGATTCACTTAGAAGATCATCTAAGTGGATTGTTTCTCTCCATTGTATCTCATTAGTTATTTCGTGGTAACCCGGTGATCCTAGAGGGGCGAAATTAAACTAATAGGAAAGCGTAGTTTCCGTGCCTTGGAGTGGATATCCGGTTCTCTCATTGATCACTCACATAACAATCTATTAGTTTAATTTTCTCATTTCTTTTCGGATATGGCTCAAACACTCAAGGACATGACTATGAACTTCCAAAAGTTGGATAAGTTTGAGGGGGTGGGCTATCGTAGGTGGCAAAAGAAGATGCACTTCTTGTTGACCGCCTTGAATGTGGTGTATGTTTTATCAACTCCTATGCCACCACTCCCGGAAGATGGAGAGGAAGAGCCTCTTGAGAACTACTAGGAAGAGGATAAAGTGGGAGAATGATGACCACATTTGTCGTGGTCATATTCTCAACTCTCTCACCGACCCGTTGTTTGATCTCTACCAAAATGTGGAGAGTGCAAAGGAACTTTGGAATGCTCTTGAGCCAAGTACATTTTAGAAGATGCTTCAAGTAAAAATTCCTTGTTAGTAATTTTAATTCTTTTAAAATGACTAATGATCGGCCTATTATGGAGCAATTCCATGAGGTTCATCATATTTTGAACCAAATAAGATCACATGGTATGGTGATGGATGAGGCAATTGCGGTTGCCTCAATCATTGACAAATTACCAAATTCTTGGAAAGATACAAAACATCTTTTAAAACATAAAAAGGAAGACATGTCCATGGAGCAATTAGGAACTCATCTTCGTATTGAAGAGGGGATCCGGGCTCAAGATGGGGTTAAGGATACTACTCCTAGTATTCCTAAATCTACCGTTAATTTGGTAGAGGTTGGTGGGTCTAGTAAGACCAAGAAATCCAACAACAAACAACAACAATAACAAAACCAATGTTGCAAACAAGAAGAGGAAGACCCTCTCTTGTTGGATATGCAATGGTCCTCATCTTAAGAGGGATTGTCCTTCTAACAACAAGAAGAAGACAAAGAACACACAACCTAGTGTTGTTCAAAACCAAGGTAACAATGCACATGTTAATGTAATTGAAGAAATGCATTTTGTTGCTATGATTTCTGAAATTATGTGTGTGCAGGTTGATGATTCTTGGTGGATAGATTCGGGAGCCTCTAGACATGTGTGCAATAACAAGGTTTCTTCAAGTCTTTGAAAGATTTGGATGATGGTCCAATCTTGTATATGGGGAATGATTCTACGGTAAAGGCTAGAGGCATAGGCCAAGTAGAATTGTTGTTAACCTCGGGAAAGACTTTAACTCTCCGGGATGTTGTGTATGTACCGGAAGTTAGGAAGAATCTTGTGTCAGGAGGTCTCTTGAATAAGTATGGTTTTAAAGTTGTTTTTGAGTCGGATAAATTTGTACTTTCCAAGGGTGGTATTTTTGTTGGACAAGGTTTCTTTTGTAATGGAATGTTTAAATTTAGTATTGATAATAAAATTTGTACTAGTTCTATTTACATGCTTGATGTTTCTTCTCTATGGCACAATCGTTTATGTCATGTGAATTATCGTAGATTATATGACATGTCTAAAATGGGTTATACCTCCTTTCGATTTAAAGTTAGAGAAGTGTCACACTTGCGTGCTAAATAAAATTACAAAAAATCCTTATCCTAGTGTGACTAGACAAACGGTATTGCTTGAATTGGTGCATAGTGACTTGTGTGACTTTCATAGTTCACCTTCTTTAGGAAATAAAAAATATATTGTAACTTTTATTGATGATTTTTCAAGGTTTTGTTACATATATTTATTATTTACTAAAGATGAAGCACTAGAAAAGTTTAAGACCTTTAAAATCGAAGTGGAACTCCAACTTAATCAAAAGATTAAAAGACTTCGAACGGATAGGGGTGGTGAATATTATAATCCAAGTTATTTTAGTTCCATTGGTGTAATTCATGAAACAACCGCCCCATACTCACCTCAAAGTAATGGAATAGCGGAAAGGAAAAATAGGGTCCTAAAAGAAATGGTTAACACTATGCTTTCTAATTCGGGTCTTAATGACGGTTTTTGGGGTGATGCAATTTTAACTGCATGTTATATTTTAAATCGAGTTCCTAATAAAAGGAATAAGACTACCCCTTATGAACTTTGGTGTAATAAAAAGCCTAATCTCAATTACCTTAAGGTATGGGTTGTAGGGCAATTGTCAAATTGACGGAACCTAAAAGGAAAACTTTAGGTGAAAAAGGAATTGATTGCATTTTTATAGGCTATGCGGTACATAGCAAAGCCTATAGGTTTTATGTCATTGAGCCCAATGACTTTGTCTCTATTCACTCCGTGATAGAGTCAAGGGATGCAATATTTGATGAGACTAGATTCTCATCGATTCCAAGACCAAAGGACATGATACCTAGTACTAGTTCCAATGTTGATTGACATTTCAAATGATCATATACTACAACACCGGAAATTAGGAAAAGTAAACGAATTAGAAAAGAGAAATCTTTTGGACCGGATTTTCAACTATATTTAGTTGAAGGGTCAAGGGAGTCAATTTCGACTCAAATTTCATATTGTTACAATATGGAGGAGGATCCTAGGTCCTTTGATGAGGCTATGAAGTCTCATGATTCTGCTTTCTGGAAAGAGGCAGTGAATGATGAAATGGATTCTATAATGGGTAATCACACTTGGATTTTAGCTAATTTACCTCCCGGTTGCAAACCCCTAGGTTGTAAATGGATTTTTAGGCAAAGATATGGTATCGATTACTTTGATACTTATGCTCCAGTAGCTAGAATAGCTACTATTAGACTATTGATAGCATTAGCTGCGATTCATGGTCTAGTAATTCACCAAATGGATGTAAAAACTGCTTTTCTTAATGGTGAATTGGAGGAGGAAGTGTACATGAATCAACCTGAAGGGTTTGTGGTTAAAGGTCAAGAAACTAAAGTTTGCAAATTAGTTAGATCTTTGTATGGTCTTAAACAAGCACCTAAGCAATGGCATCAAAAATTTGATGAAGTTGTGTTGTCTAGTGGGTTCAAAATAAATCAGTCCGATAAGTGTGTATATAGCAAATTTGATAATAACGGTAAAGGAGTTATAATTTGCTTATATGTTGATGATATGCTTATTTTTGGGACTGATTTGGAACAAGTGGAAAAGACCAAAGTCTTCCTTTCCTCGAGCTTCTCCATGAAAGATTTGGGTGAAGCGGATGTTATTCTAGGTATTAGAATAACAAGAGGGAAATGGTCGTTTTATTTATCACAATCTCATTATATTGAGAAAGTGGTCAAGAGGTATAATGAGTCAAATTCGACTCATTTTGCTACTCCTATGGATCCTAGTATTCACTTGGTTCCGAGTAGTGGTACTCCAATTTCACAATTGGAGTATGCAAGCTTAATTGGAAGCTTGATGTATGTTATGACTAGTACTCGGCCGGATATAGCTTTTGCTATTGGCAAGCTTAGTAGGTATACTAGTAATCCTAGTATGTTGCATTGGCAAGCATTGAGAAGAGTGTTAAGGTACTTGAATAAGACCTTGGATTATGTCATAACATACAATAGAGAACCTTCTATCTTAGAAGGTTACTCGGATGCTAGTTGGATTTCGAATAAGGAAGATTATTCATCCACTAGTGGTTGGGTGTTTCTTCTTGGAGGAGGTGCCATTTCATGGGCATCCAAGAAGCAAACATGCATAACAGATTCCACTATGGCATCGGAATTCATTGCTTTGGCTTCTTGTTGCCAAGAAGCGGAATGGCTAAGGAATGTGTTGAGTGAGGTGGACTTATGGGTGAAACCAATGTCACCTCTTGCTATCCATTGTGATAGTGCATCAACCATAGCTAAAGCATATAGTGAAGTCTACAATGGCAAGTCAAGGCACATTAGAGTTAGACATAGCTATGTGCGGGAAATGATAAGGAATAGTTGTATAACTATTAATTTTGTTCGGTCTAGTTTGAACTTGGCGGATACGTTTACAAAACCGTTGTCAAGGGAACTAGTGAACAAAATGAACAAAGGGATGGGTCTTAAGCCTATTGATCAACCTCGGTGAAGGAAAACTCTATTTGATGTCTAATACAACGTTAGATCTCAAATTCAAGGAGGATAGTACTTCTCTAAGAGGTTGGGAGCACTTGTTTATTACATCCCGAGGTTAGTGCTTGTTGCTACAATGATAAAGAGGTTGAATTTTATTCTTAATAAATCTTTGATAAGGTGCTCAATTGCAGGAGCATGTCCGGAAAGATTTACCTATGTAAGCTAGAAGTTTGGCCGCTTCATCAAGTCTAAGGCTTGACTTGGAATGCTTATGAATGGATATGGACACCAAGGCTTCATAGGTGTCGGAGGTTTTAAGAACCTAGTTTATGTTTGTGTGTATTAGTAACTTCAATAATTTGTAATGGTTATATGATTCAAAGCTTTGTCTATCATTATGATCTAAATTATTGTAAAGATTACTTTTACTAAATGGAAATTCAATCGTTAGATATTTCCATGATGCATGAACATGTGTGTTTGCGATTTATAGCAAGTTGGAAAACTTTTCAACATTACCCTATAAATGGGAGGAGGATTGTTGGAACATTTATAGGGTAATGGGTTTGAAACTCATATGGGTATGTACTAGAAGAGGAGGAGGTCTAGTATGCAAAAGGTTAGAGTGCATCAAGTAACAACGCGCATTGTTATACCAAGGGAGACAGAAGACTGGCCGCGAGTCGCGACAACCGTCGCGGGTCGCGACCAGCGCCTCGCGACTCGCGAGCTTCTTCGCGAGTCGCGACGCGTCTTCTCCCTTGGGATGCGAAAAATTGCCTCGACGATTTTATATCCGTTGTGATGCTTTGTTTATCATTTTAATGACTTTTAAGGTCCTTTAATCAGTAGATTAAAGACCTTTGATGAGTGATTAAGATGGGGGTTATGTGATTAACCTCTCTAGTCAATGTGATTAAGATGGGGGTTATGTGATTAACCTCTCTAGTCAATGAAAGGTTGATGATGCTTATATATAACCTTGGGATTCCTATGAGTGAGGGGTTAGAAGAAAATCAGAATTTTCTATACTCTCTCAAATGTCTTCTTGCTTTGCTTAAGAGAAACCTTGCAATCTTCTCTTGAGTGTTCTTCACAAACACAAAAACACAAGTTCTTGTTGATTCACTTAGAAGATCATCTAAGTGGATTGTTTCTCTCCATTGTATCTCATTAGTTATTTCGTGGTAACCCGGTGATCCTAGAGGGGCGAAATTAAACAAATAGGAAAGCGTAGTTTCCGTGCCTTGGAGTGGATATCCGGTTCTCTCATTGATCACTCACATAACACTTATGAGTGTTAATTAAGTGAAATCAACTGGTTCAAACTAGGGTGATATTTTCTTGTTGAAAGTTATATTTAAGCGGCTAGGATTCATGATTTATGCTCTGTGAAATTCATGTGTTAGTTAGTAAATTTTGTGTTCATGATTATACGCGTCTATGATGATGGATTATGGATAGGTAATGTGTGATCATGTTTATTTTTGGTTAGTTGTGAGCATGATAATCTGTTGCCTGCTGATATAAGTCGCTTGAGGAAGATTCATGTCTATGGCTTGTTATTATCTGCCGCAACCTAAGAGTGTTGCTTCTTCTGTATAAGCATGGTAGTGTGACAAGCTTGGAGTTTTATTTACATTTCCGTAGGTGGTGCTGTAAGAATTATGATATTGGTTTGCTTGCATAATTATGCTATATGTTTTAAGTATTATATACTAACGAGTATTCAGGTGTGAGATTTGGGTTTCATGGGTATATTTGTGTATATGCAACCATGCAGGTGTAATGCTTAATTTCTTATTATTTTATTTACTTGACTTTTTTATTATTGCTTAGTTTACATATATATTTATATTATGTATTTTAAGTATTTTTTTATGATGGTTTGGTTGTTTGTATGATATTGAGAGTATAATAATATTGTAGTTTTATAAATCAATATCTAAGTTGTCGACGTTACAGTACTCGAGGGAGAATAATACTATCTTTAGTACCGTTTCGCCAAGAGTTATGTACCGGGGGTATTATAGCTAACGTTGTAATTAACCTTGTTCCCAAATTCAGACAACGAGAGTGTAGTAATTGGAGTATCTGATTATATTGTGTATTTGGTGTATATTTATGTTGTAAGAAAGATTTATTCTTTTTAGTTGGGTGAAATAATTTTTATTAGTATTATATTACTATAACTTTGAGAAGAATAAATATTGTTGAATTGAGACTCTTGGATTGCGATCCTAGTTTCTGCTGATTTTAGGTGTAAGGCCTGAAGGGCATCCTTATTATTTTATATTTGATGAATGAATTATTGTATTTAATTGTGAAAATATTTTACTGAGATTAAGATATCCGGTGGGATAGATGTAGTCCCCGGTGAAGAACATGCCAACCACCTAGGTTGCGATTTAGGGGTATTACCTGGGTTAATTTGTTGTCGTCCGAGAGGTTGGGAAGTACTGAGTTGGGTACTATCCTGCATCGGGAGTTTGGCCATTCTTAGACACAGGCAGTAGGGAACGTAAGCCCATAGGCTGTCTGGAGATTTCGATCTGACAAACCTTAGGAAGTGGGTTGCGATCCACTGGCGTTCTGCTCTTTCTCATAAGCTATTTATATTATTTTGGAGGCTTATGTTTTTTATCTTGTATGTCTATATTAAGTTTATTAATCATGATGTACTTTATTTAACCATGTTAAACTATTAGTTGTTGTTTTGCTGTTGTTTGGTTCAGTTTGATCTTTTATGTTGATTATGACTTATTTATTAACGCTTGATAACTTATACATGGATCCTAATTGAGCTGGGAGAGCTGTTAGTTACTCCCCACTGATTGTGGATATTTGTTGTATATCTTTGCAGGTTATGTTGATGACAATCTTATTTGGTTTTGGGCTCGGGTTGAGATGTGAGCATTAAAATGTTAGATGTTTTAGGCCTACTCTTTTATTAATTTAAGAGTTAGTTTTCTTTTTGGCTATCAATTTAATTTATTTATACTATTTATTTATGTTGGTTTTATCACTTAGATATTTAAACAGATTCTTGTAGTAGTGACATTCCCAGAAGACGATGTTTCCGCCATCGTCCTATACTACTATTATTATAATTTCTTTCTTTTTCGCTTTGAAATTCTGGGGTGTTACAGTTGGTATCAGAGCAAAACGCTCCTAAACTCTGAAAAGGAGTTGCTAATGATTCTTTGGAATTATTAGTTAGCTTAGGAGATAAAATCTGTTTAGAATTAAGTTTTGTAGTTCCGCTATAATGAGAGAAAGTTAGGTAGAGTAAGTAAGAGGAAGCCTTATGGAATGTGGTGTGCTCCCATGCTTGTGGAGCATATATAATATGTATAGTTACTTGGTTATTGGTGGAATTAGTCTACCAAGTTTGTTAATCTTATTTGCAGGACTACCTCCTACGTTTAACCTTTGTTGTTATCAGAGTGCGCTGTGAAAGCAAAGTGATTTATATCCCTCTAGTTCAGGGTTGAGTTGTGCGTTAAAATTATGTTATGTTGTGCATTTTAAAATAAACTTCCATTTTATTTTAACATAGTTATGTATAGTACATTGTTGTTATTCTATTTTTATAGTTGCTTAATAGTGTGTTTTATTATGGAGACGATATATAGCGTCTATTTCTTTCAACTAAGTACTGGTTTTATGCGAGTACTTCTTATTTGTTTTTTTTTTTTGTTTTTTTTGTCATTTTCAAAACTTTCGAACTTGAGTTCATATTTCAAATAATATTTTATATATTTGCTCTTAATAAATTTCATACTTATATTATAATTATATTTTGATATTCAAGTTTTGTTATTGTCAATACTTTGCTATTCTCTTTGAAAAGAAAATTGTGTTTAGCCGAGATCTAAAACTTGTTTGAGTTGATATTAAGTCATAATGGGTGATTCTTTTGACTTGTAAGTCAATTTGATAAGTCTAAATTTTAAAATTATTTGAGTTGATATTGAGTCATAATGGGTGATTCCTTTGACTTGTATGTCAATTTCATAAGTTGAGACATTTTATCTATTTTGAGTTACTTTTCTTTTTGAGTTGATATTATGTTTATATTGGGTGATTCCGGTAAACTTTAATGTCGATTTGACAAGAAGCCTTTCAAATATTGTTTTGTTGATACTATGTTGCAATGGGTGGTTCCATGCATATTTGTGTCGACTTGACAAATTTTAAAATTGTTGTTTATTATTCATTATTTTATAGCCTATTTATTATTAGTATTTCGTCGTTGTGAAATTTATTTTAAAGTTATCAACTTCTTTTGCGAACTTAAAATTTCATATATATGTTTAGGAGGCGTACGCTCTTATAACATATGTCATGGCTTGTGTTCGTATGTGCTATTTTAATAAAGCAGCTAGCTACTCTTTATTAAAATGTTCTTATCTGTTTAAGTGGAGTATAAGCCTGTGTGGTTACCTCTATTTAAATTGGTTTGACTATCAATCTACGAACTTTTACTTCTTTGTTTCCTGAAAAAAAAAATTTATTATGTATGGTCAGCTTTATTCTTTTATAATTTTACTTAAATATTTATTCATGCTACTTTGCAAAATTAGCAATAGTTTATTTTGCTAACGTTTCTACCTTATACTTTTTACTTGTCTTTGGTTCTTCAACATTTTATAAATGATGTTTGTGACCATGCTTCCTTACTATACAACTCTTTTTGGTCTTCCAAAATAAAACGTATATTATTTGAGTTATCAAATTTTGTACCCGCAAAGTTGTTTAGTTCTTCACTAATATCCATCGATTTCTGTTTTCTTAATGTTCTTTATCAAAAGTATTTTCTTTTGGTCTCCTATTTCTTTCCAAGTTTCAAGGACGAAACTCTTTTAAGGGGGAGTGATTGTAACACCACGTAATTTTCACTCATTATTTTTTTTGGTGTTGTTTACATTAAAATGATATTTTCTATTAAGATAAAATAATTTATTATTAAAAACTATTTTTAAAGTGTATAATTATTTATATTGTGTTATGTTGTTGTGGTTATTAATTTAAAGTATATATGATGTGCGTATTTATTTTATCATATAGATAGTAATTCTATAAATTTAAGTAGCGTGTGATTTTAGTTTTCAAGTGTTGTATATAATATGGGTCGACCAACATAAAAAATTCTTTTGCAAACCCATATCCTTCTTATGTTGTCCAAAATTTAGAGGAGAAGTATTAAGCATAGTATTAACATCTTCTATCTATCCCTCTTTGTAACCACCAAAAGGTGAAGAGCCATCCCCCATTAACCCATCTTAATGCAATTAAACCTTTGCTTTATGAAATGAATCATCACAGTATTTTTGCTGCACACTCTCTTCACGCCAGACTTACAAAGAAAAACAAAGAGTCCTTCTCCCTTCTCGCATTTTCGGCCATTTCTGCACACTCATCTTGTTTACCCAATATCTCCTTCGTCTCTTATTGGAATTGGACGTGTGAGTAGTCGAAATTCATCTACTCGGATAGATCTTGCTCGTGGTGTCATTCTTTTTTGAAGATACTGGAAGAATTGGTCGCAGTTTCTGTTTCAATCAGACGGGTCACCCGGTTTTGTTTTCCTGTCGTACCTTCACGAATTTAATCATTGCGGAAGATCGAACCGTTGGATCGCCCTGAAATTTGGACAGCACGTTTAGGACATATGGGCCTTCATTATGACTGAAGAGATTTTAAATCAGAGCTACAGATTGACAGGAATCGAGATCGGAGCAGAGCAGTACGTGATGAAAATGCAAGCAATTGGAGGTCTTCAAAGGTAACTAATGGCGAACCTAGTACGACTAGAGTCCATTTAGGAATTATTTAGCCTTAATATCTAAGTTGGGGTAATTTTGTGCTATAATTTGTGGGTGGGTAAAACTTTCTTATTATTGGTGTTATACTTGTCAAGTACATGAATGCTTATGAGTGTTAATTAAGTGAAATCAACTGGTTCAAACTAGGGTGATATTTTCTTGTTGAAAGTTATGTTTAAGCGGCTAGAATTCATGATTTATGCTCTGTGAAATTCATGTGCTAGTTAGTAAATTTTGTGTTCATGATTATACGCGTCTATGATGATGGATTATGGATAGGTAATGTGTGATCATGTTTATTTTTGGTTAATTGTGAGCATGATAATCTGTTGCTTGCTGATATAAGTCGCTTGAGGAAGATTCATGTCTATGGCTTGTTATTATCTGCCGCAACCTAAGAGTGTTGCTTCTTCTGTATAAGCATGGTAGTGTGACAAGCTTGGAGTTTTATTTACATTTCCGTAGGTGGTGCTGTAAGAATTATGATATTGGTTTGCTTGCATAATTATGCTATATGTTTTAAGTATTATATACTAACGAGTATTCAGGTGTGAGATTTTGGTTTCGTGGGTATATTTGTGTATATGCAACCATGCAGGTGTAATGCTTAATTTCTTATTATTATATGTTACTTGAGTTGACTTTCTTTATTATTGCTTAGTTTACATATATATTTATATTATGTATTTTAAGTATTTTTTTATGATGGTTTGGTTGTTTGTATGTTATTGAGAGTATAATAATATTGTAGTTTTATAAATCAGTATCTAAGTTGTCGACGTTAC
Organism: Beta vulgaris subsp. vulgaris; assembly: GCF_026745355.1. Lineage (NCBI taxonomy): Eukaryota > Viridiplantae > Streptophyta > Magnoliopsida > Caryophyllales > Amaranthaceae > Beta > Beta vulgaris. The sequence continues at coordinate 13,778,466 of NC_079208.1, forward strand.
AGTACTCGAGGGAGAATAATACTGTCTTTAGTACCGTTTCGCCAAGAGTTATGTACCGGGGGTATTATAGCCAACGTTGTAATTAACCTTGTACCCAAATTCAGACAACGAGAGTGTAGTAATTGGAGTATCTGATTATATTGTGTATTTGGTGTATATTTATGTTGTAAGAAAGATTTATTCTTTTTAGTTGGGTGAAATGTTTTATTAGTATTATATTACTATAACTTTGAGAAGAATAAATATTGTTGAATTGAGACTCTTGGATTGCGATCCTAGTTTCTGCTGATTTTAGGTGTAAGGCCTGAAGGGCATCCTTATTATTTTATATTTGATGAATGAATTATTGTATTTAATTGTGAAAATATTTTACTGAGATTAAGATATCCGGTGGGATAGATGTAATCCCCGGTGAAGAACATGCCAACCACCTAGGTTGCGATTTAGGGGTATTACCTGGGTTAATTGTTGTCGTCCGAGAGGTTGGGAAGTACTGAGTTGGGTACTATCCTGCATCGGGAGTTTGGCCATTCTTAGACACAGGCAGTAGGGAATGTAAGCCCATAGGCTGTCTGGAGATTTCGATCTCACAAACCTTAGGAAGTGGGTTGCGATCCACTGGCGTTCTGCTCTTTCTCATAAGCTATTTATATTATTTTGGAGGCTTATGTTTTTTATCTTGTATGTCTATATTAAGTTTATTAATCATGATGTACTTTATTTAACCATGTTAAACTATTAGTTGTTGTTTTGTTGTTGTTTGGTTCAGTTTGATCTTTTATGTTGATTGGGACTTATTTATTAACGCTTGATAACTTCTACATGGATCCTAATTGAGCTGGGAGAGCTGTTAGTTACTCCCCACTGATTGTGGATATTTGTTGTATATCTTTGCAGGTTATGTTGATGACAATCTTATTTGGTTTTGGGCTCGGGTTGAGATGTGAGCATTAAAATGTTAGATGTTTTAGGCCTACTCTTTTATTAATTTAAGAGTGAGTTTTCTTTTTGGCTATCAATTTAATTTATTTATACTATTTATTTATGTTGGTTTTATCACTTAGATATTTAAACACATTCTTGTAGTAGTGACATTCCCAGAAGACGATGTTTCCTCCTGTAAGATCTTTCTTCTATGAGCAACCAATCCTGAGTACAAACCAAAAAGATCCAGCATTAAATTACAGAAATAACATATATAATAAAAAGAAAAAGAATGCAGAAGATGTGGTCTTCCTTGGTTTATTGACATGAACATAGTATATCAATAAGAAGCAAAAAAGAGACCCTCACGACATAAGTCCAGCCTGGACACAGTAAGCAACAGATGGGAATAAATTTGTCGACTGCTTACGTTATGAGAATATTGTTCCTGGCATCAAAGTTGACAAGGTATGACAATGTTGCATGTCTTTCACATTTTGACAGCATAATACTCCCTTTGTTCTGTTTTAATTTTATCACTTTGTATACATGTTTGCCAAGACACAACTTTTAACTATAAACATCTTTGAAAATCCGATTTCGAGAAAATAAAGTTGATCTTTGGAAAATACACATTAATAAGCCATGAAGTTCCTTTTCAGTTTTGATTTTTTAGTTAAGAATCATAAATTTTGATATGAACCTGAGTAGCAGAACAAGAGGAATCAAGTTACCTTAGCAAGGAGCAACAACAACCACAAGATGATTTGTAAATATCACTAGCTCAATTCATGAATATCAATTTTGATTTGAACTCAGGCACATAGGTTTCTTGCATAAGGTTAACAAACATAGCTAGTCAGATACATACACTGCCATCCCATCAAAGAGAGAAGAAAACAAGAGGAAAAGAGAGAAAAAACATAGTAAGTTACTTCATACTTTTACATTAACACAGGGTCATAAGCTATTTTAACATGTCAACCAGACAAGGTCACAGAGGGGAAGATTTGTGGGTTTGAAGAGACAAAAATGAAGGTTTTAGTTCGATCATTGTGACCTTAAATCAGAGAAGTAAATAAAAATTGAGCTTTAACATTCATCATAGTCTAACTAGTCAATGAGAAGAATAATTAGACTTGCATAACACTCACAAACCAAACAATCATACAATTGAGTACACTGAGAGTATCAAGAGCACAAAGTATGTCAAGTACGATGAGGAGCTAAAAAATGAAATTTTCATACTCATAAAATATCTTGCATCAGCAAGTAGATAATCCTACACATCTGCTATTATTGGGGAAATATAATATATGAGCATATTGCACTTAAAAATTTGAGATACAAAAAAAAAGTGAATCACGAAATGGAATTGGATCAAACGCGAAGTGGTTTTTGGATCCAAGAAAATGAATCAATTTGTTTCTTAGTAAGAGAGGAAGGATATATAGATACACAAACATACTAGCATAGACACACAAACATACTAAGCCAAACTAAGGAGACAAAGTATGCAAGATGTCATCAAGAATAGCAAAGAAAATAAGAAAAATGATAAATTAATATGACGTTAAATAATAGAGAACCCCCCCCCCCAACACACACACACACACACAGAGGGACGCAGCAAAGAAAAAGAGTCAATCATGGGCAGATTTGCCGTATGGAGAAGTAAGAAATATATAAGACATTATACCACACTAAGAATAGATGAGCTAGCTCCTTAAACGGCAAAGTATCAGGATAGTCATGCATAAATAACTGCTCAAAAGAAGGAGACACGTACCATTCACTAGTTACAATTACACAAACACTTACATTTACACAAGGCTTCAACATTATTACTATTTTAAACATTGAAAATAATTCAGCTTGGGTGTTAAAGGAGAAATCATACTAACAGGATTCAATGACACTTTCAGTGATCTAATAGCTTTCCAGGTAATTTAACAAATACTTTGTTATGCATTGGGTATAGCCATATAGGGGAAAGTAATATTATAAGTACAATGAAATTAGGCCAGCTTGGGGACAAAGTAAGAAATATAGGAGATTAGTGAGAGAAGGGCATAAAGAAAATAGTAGAAAGTTTCTGTTAGTTGTTATCTTAAGAGTGTGTCAAGTCGCTCAAAACATGGCAATCTATCTTACATTTTCTGTTGAATTTCCAGATTATCAATCAAAGAATCATTACCTTTCTAGATCTGCTCATATATTATATTTTGGATTGCCTCTATATGAATATCAATTTTGTTGTATAATATGAGCACTATAAGAGGGGGGTGAATTATAGTAAGAGAATAAGCTATACTTTTTGCGGAATTAAAAGTAAACTTGGGAACAAACAATGGGAACACGAGAGATTTTACGAGGAAAAACTTCCTAGGCCTAGTAGGAAGAAACAACCTCGACCACAAGGGATTTTAAACAACTTTCCACTATAATAGGCCAAAGCAACTCTGATTACAACCTATTACTTTTCTCTCGATTCTCAACTTAAGTCACTCAACTCAAGTTCCCAACGACAGTTCCCAACAACTGACGTTTTCTCTCAAACTTCACTCGAAGTTCCTTTCTCTTTCTCTTTCTCTTTCTCTTGCTTCACTCAAAGCTTTCTCACACTTACAAGAGTTCACTCAAACCCTTTTTCTCAAAAATACACTTTATAAAATAATGGAAGAGTAATAAACTCGATTAATGTAAGTATGAATTCTCTTCAGGAAAAGGCACTGACACTTTAGATAACTTAGGACAAATTAACTAAGTCAGACACAATTTTGCTCAAATGAATTAGGCGACTATTTATAGACAATTAAGACAAGACATGTTCTCCACTAACTTAGACCATTATCACATGTTCTCCATGATGTTTAATTAATTAATTAAATTAAATTAATTATTCCATATCATGTAAAGCATCCACTTATCCACTACTTCAATTCATAGAAGCAGTAACACATTACATGGTTTTTGCAAAACTTGGAGAATAATTAAACTTATTTAATTAAATAAATACTTGGAGGATAATTAACATAAGCCACTAAATCCACTAACTACATAAAACGTGTAGCAGTAAACATTAGGCATGCAATCTAGATTTTAGGAAATAATAAATAAAATACTTTAGCTAGTTTTTAGGAAAAATGTCTTTTTCAATATCTTTTATAAAACCGGAAAACAGTTTTTATAATTTAAAAATCCGAAACATTTAAAAATCGGAAATATTAAATTTTCGAAAACTAAATCTTTTAAATAAAATATAAAAGACAAAATATATATTTTAAAAAGATAATATTTGAAAATCAGTTAATTTAAAATCAGAAAATCTTTTTAAAATCTTTTCCTAACAAACTTAAACTAACTTCCTAATATAATGGGTCTTAGTCAAAATATCCCTAAACACTCTAACAACTATATTGGGCACTCAATTAACTTAGGCGCACAATATTAGTCACTTAGAAGTTCCTAAATTAGTTTTAAGTCTTGTTCCCTAATCTTTAAGTCTTGTTCCTTAGCCTTGTTCCTATAGTGCCAGGTCTGTTCCTTTCATGGGAACAGAACCAAGTTCCTTTGAGAATTCACCACGAACTTAATAAAGCTTTTACTCAACATTAACAAGAAGATTAATAGATACCGTAATGTATTCTAATCTTCATTCCACGCTTGATTCTTCATCTCTCGAACATCTTTACTTCGATCTTGATTAATTCTCCGCTTTAATATTCAATCAAGTATTCTATTAGCTCGAGCATGAATTACCTTGCAACAACATAAATAAAATATACTATGTCTTTTGTGGTTAGGTCATCTTCAAAACTCAAGGGTCAACAAATTTTGATATGAACTCAGGCACATAGGTTTCTTGCATAAGGTTAACAAACATAGCTAGTCAGATACATACACTTCCATCCCATTAAAGAGAGAAGAAAACAAGAGGAAAAGAGAGAAGAAACATAGTAAATTACTTCATACTTTTACATTAACACAGGGTCATAAGCTATTTTAACATGTCAACCAAACAGTGATTCTTCAGGTTAATCAAGGGCATAGAAATATTAAGTGTAAATTGAACTTAGAGTTTTCTTATACTTTAACATGCTGCTAGAATGATTTTCCCTATCCAACACTATCGTTTCCCCCCACTCAGGAGGCACACTAAGACCATTACCCTCCTATCATATACCAAACAACAACAACAACAACAACAACAACAACAACAACAACAACAACAACAACATAATACCAGAATTAAAGGGACGTAATTAGACCTTCTGATTTTTTTTAAAAAAATTATTATTAACTAAATTGAACCAAAAAGACTATTTTATACCTTCAGAATCATCAACCATCTTCTCCTTCCCCTTACTTCCAGCCGGATTTTTCGGGGATGAAACCCTTGCTTTCTTGCGTTCCTTTTCGTTGACCAATTCGCTCCCCTTTGCTGGAAGGGCACAAACAATTTGCCTACCTTTTGCAACCTCTTCTGCAATAGTTCTAATGACTGTGTCGAAGGCTGTTTTGGCATATGGACTCATGAATGGCGTTGTTGCTTTGTTTCCCCTCAAAGAAAGAAAAAAATCAAGGAATTTTCTTTCAACTGATAAGGTCGAAACAAAGTTTCAGCCATGCCTTTCTTTGTGGATCTTCTTCAATTTCATAAGCTATTTTTAATGGTGTCAGATCTACCATTTTTTGGTGTTTTGGGGTTAGGTTTACCGGAAAAGGGAGGGGATTGGTGTTGTAGAGGACCGAAGATTGGAGCTGCGAATTCAAACGAGTAACACATTCATTCATAACTCATAAGAGTAAATTGATTAGTAACCTCATTTACTTTAACGAGTAACCCCATTCATTCATAAGAGTAACCTCATTTATTGATACGGGTAATCTCATTTGTTCATAAGATTAACCTCATCTAATCATACGATGACGCTATTTAATCATACGAGTAACCCCCATTTTTTCATATGAGTAACCCATTATTTCATAAGAGTCATCTCATTCGTTCATAAAATTAACCTCACTTAACTATTTAATCATACAAATAACCCCAATTGTTCACTAAACTAACCCCATTTTTCATATTAGTAACCTCAGTAAAGCATTTCGACGATCCTATTTAATCATACTAGTAACCTCAATTGTTCACAAAAGTAACCTCATTTTTTCATACGTGTTAGAGGTGATCAAATAGCGAGTAGGGCCGGGTTTTGGCCGGCCGCTCCAAAAAAAATTGTCCATTAGTCGAGTCGGGCCAATTGCGGCCCTTGAACCAAATTCCCCAAGGGAAGGTCCACATTCCACTTTAAATTAGATGTGGGGGGAGGGAGCCAAGATGGAGGGGGGAGGGGGGAATCCAATGGCAAGGTGGCGAAGCTGGCTTTTGGGGGATTCCAGATGAGGCATCGAGGATTCCTTGTAATATCTGCGGTTGAGTATGGGAAAGAGAAATTCCAGCCATTTATCCACCAACCTAGGCGGAGGATAATGAGTTCATGAAGCTGGGCGATGGGGATTGCCTGTTGATTGAAGCATCTTGAATTTCTCTCGTTCCATAAGGACCATAGTATTACGAAGAACGATGCACACCAAATTTTTTGAAGAGAGGGTCGTGTGATGGTGATTTCCAGTGATCGAAAGCAAGCCTGATGGAACCCAGGAAGACCCATTGGAGGTCCCATATATTTAACCACCACGACCATACTTGATGAGATAGAGAGTAGTGTAAAAAGAGATGATTGACGGCCTCCTACCATTGGCCACAAAGAACACATAAAGTTTCGGATGGGGGTATAATGCCTCGCATTGCTAGCTTGTCTTTGGACTAATATTCCCTATGAGCACCATCCATGTGAAGATCTCAATACGGTAGGGCACTAAGCCTTTCCACGGGCCTTTTGTGGCGTCGAGATAGGGAAAGAGTGAAGGAGCAATGAGCTCCATTGCTGCAGATTTTATCGAGAAGGTTCCGGTTTCACAAGGGGCCCATATATAGGTGTCTTTGTCCATAGGTGAAAGATGGGCCTGCTGCAATGTTTGAAGTAGGGAAGCCCTCTCAATTTCATCCCGGGGCCTAAGAGAATGCCCAGCGGTTGCCCAGCAGTGGGTTTTGGAGGAGAGAGGTATAAAAAGTAGTAGTAAAATAATAGGAGAGAGAAAATTATGAGCTGAATTTACAATGCCCAGCTCTTCCCCATGAGCCAAAGAGAAAGAGGAGCAAAGAGAAAACTATGGGAACACGTGGAAAGTGATGTTCATTTGTGCCAACAAATCCAAGCATCCAAGGGTCCTTATTTTCTCAATCTAACGATTGAGAGTTGTGATGCTTTTTTTTTTTACTATTACACACCTTTTAGCATTGTAACGTTAATAATGTTGTTTTATAATTTATTTGTTTTTTTTAAAAAAAGTCTACAACAGCTATTTTTTTCTTCTATAAATGAAGACTAATATTGATATACTTTCATACACTCCTTCTTTTTCTATTCTTACTTTTATACACTCCTTTTTCTTCTATTTTAATAATCTACTTAGATTTTGTTTCAAATACAGTTATTATCTCATATTATCTCATAAAAAATGGATCCAAAAAGTGGAAGGAATAAAAACCCCTCAAAATCCAAAAAGGCCACACAATCTCAAACTAATCCAAACTATTCTCAATTAGATCTAAATTTTGAAATGCAATCCAACTCATAAAATTTTGCAGAGTATCAAAATTATGCCATGCATATCTTAGGTTCCCCTAATCAAAATAGCTAATCACGTTATCCCCAACACAATTTAAATTTCTCAAATCCAAATTCGTTCACCCAATTTCCTCCAAATTCAACCGAGAAATTCCAATATTCTCAATCTGAGTCAGTATTTCCTATGTCCCAACACTTTCAGTCGTCGGTAGGTGGAGAGCCACTTCCAGAATTTGATACTTCAATGCGATCTCGTGCTGCATCAGTAGAAGGTGAGGATGATGATGATGATGATGATGATGATGATGATGATGATGATGATGATGATGATGATGATGATGATGATGAAGACAAGATTGAGGACAATGATGGTGAAGATGAAGACACGCAAGCTGAAAAAACGTCTAGACAATTTCGGTCGCACGCTGAAGAAGAAGTCCTGGTAAAATCATGGCTGCAGGTTAGTACAGATAAATACGTTGGTACGAACCAAAAGGGAAATACATTTTGGGGTAGAGTTACTGATACATTTGACCAAGTTAGACGTTATAGAAACAGATGTTGGGAAGAAAGGGTTCAAGGGATTAGGAAGTCTGATTTATTAAAGGAGAGAGAAATGGAGCCCCTTATAAGTCGTTGGAAGAGGATTAATGCAAGTGTTTCAAAGTTTGTTGGAGCATATGCACACGCTGAGCTAAGGAGAACAAGCGGTCAATTTGATGATGATGTTATGAAGAGTTCATTTGCCATATACAAGAGTGACTCAAAGAGACATGCAGAGTTTCAAGACAAGCATTGTTGGGAAATTCTAAGGGGGGCAGACCAATGGAAGCCTATAGGGAGTACTGTCAAGAAATGCAAGAAGAAGACGGCAACTCAAGAAGGTGGCTCTAAGAGGATTCGAATTAATGAAGATGGTAACTTCTCCACTTCAACTGACCAAAATACACCAACCAATGGTGATGTAGGTTGTTCCTTCTAGCTTCCTAGTGATGGGTCCGTAAAAAATAAAGGTAAGGGTAAGGGAAAAGTTATGAACATGCCTCCAGAGGCATTTCAATAATGGGTGGATTCAGTATATGAGATGAATTTGTCAAGGACAATTGAAACTGAAATGGAACTTGCTAGGCTAAAACATGATAGAGATATTGAAAGTGAAAGGGTGCAGCTAGAGAGAGAGAATGTATTAGTTAAACAAAGAAAGATTAATTTGGAGTTATTCAAAGTCCTTTCATCAAAGGCATACCTAACAGAAGAAGAAGATGAATTGAAAAATAATCTTGTTAAGGTATTATTTCCATGATAAGTAATTTGGAAGTTCTATTTGTACTTAAGTTGTTTTAATTAGAGATTAAAGGCTATCTATTTGTGTATGCTTTATTTGTACTTAAGTTGTTTTAATTAGAGGCTATCTATTTGTGTATGCCTTTATTTGTAATTGTAAGTTGTTTTAATTAGAGGCTATCTATTTGTGTAAACTTTATTTGTAATCGTAAGTTGTTTTAATTAGAGGCTATCTATTTGTGTAAGCTTTATTTGTACTTAAGTTGTTTTAATTAGACGATATTTATTTTTTGTGTAAGCTCTTGTATGATGCATATTATTAGTTAATGTTTATGTGTTGAAAAAAAGTGATTCTGAATTGTTGGTTTTCACTTCATTAATAAATTTAAGTTGTACATGAAGTGACTATCCATATGCAGTCAAATTTATTGCTTTATTTACAGCAATATGAAGTGACTACTCAACCTTTAAAAAAGAGTACTCAATATTGGTGATCAGATGCAATAGTATTCATAACTTGCAAGAAAACAAACAAATGCAGGAATGACTACTCACTGCAATTTTCAGATGCATTATTATGTTACTTTAATGACAAAATCTGACAAAATGACCTTACAGTTTTTGAAGCATTATTGTTTTGGTGGATTTTTAAAAAAATGTCATTATTTCATGGCAATAATGATAGACATCATGTCTCTATATAAATTTGTTTGGATGCTAAGTTTTACTACACTCATCCTTTCACACAAGAACGTTCATACATACACACCAAAAAATGTCATCTGAATCAAGTTACAACAGCCATATTTCAACTTCCGACTCTTCCAATTCTGTTGATGTTGCCAATTCTAATCAAGCAAATTATAGAAGATGTTATGAAAGACGTAGACAAGAAAATCGTCTGATGGATTAGATTATGGATGGCTTCAGGGCCGGCCAATAGCCTGTACAAACAGACCATTAGCACAGGGCCCCGAAATTTTGAGGGCCCAAAATATCAAAGCCCAGCCTTTTTCAAAAAAAAAAAAAAAAACTTCTTCTATCCCACGCATATACAGGAACAATGGCATCATCAACTCCTCTCTAACTTCCCCTAATTTCTCGCTCCATATCATTGCCAACAATCAGTGACTCACGCAATTTTCCAAAATTTGTTATCTTTTGAAAATCTTGCATATTCTTAATTTTTCAATTTCTATTAAAAACTTCCCAAAATTCTCTCATTCATTCCATCAACGGTTATGAAAAATATGGAAAAAATCAATTTTGATTTCTCAATTAAATTTTCAATTACGACTAAAATTTTCTACTCTATATATAATTCTAACCTAGCCGGTATTATATTTTTCATCAATTAACAAATAATTGTGGAACAAAAAAACTAAGATTCATACCTTAAAATTTTTGGTTTTTGCGAATTTAGGAAGATGGCACCAGAAGAACGAGATACTAGGAGGATGAAATTTGGAGAATTTCGCTTTTGTTCCTACGTTTGCCAATCTTGGGTCGGCACTTCGTTCTCAGTCTTCATAGTTTGCAATTGAGTATTTGACGAAGATCGAAGGTAGAAGAAAGCAGAGACAAAGTAATCTAAGTTACCTTCATTTGATATTGTTCAAGTGTAATAATCAGTTTTTTCATTAATTTTTTTTTAGTTTGGATGTTTGATTTGGCCACTGTGAATCGATTGAAGATCAAAGAAGAAGATGAGTCATGACTCATGGGTTAGGTGGTAAATGTTAATTATCTAATTGGCTGTTAAGATAACTCTGCTAGTGTAATTTGTTAATGATCAATAATGTAATGTAAATTATGTAATATTTTATTAAGGGTTAGTGGAGTTGTGTTTTGTGTATACACTAATAATACCAAAAGGGTTCTTAACTTTTTAGGTTGAAATTATTAGTTAGTAATTGACTAATTTTTTAGTTTGATGGATTTGCTTCAAAAAGCATTAGGAATAGCTGATTTTAAGTAGGAAGTTAAAAAAAAAAAGTAGGAAGTTAATAATAGCTTTAAGTTTTATTGAGATTTTATTTGCCGTTTAAATAAAGTACTTTAAGTTAAATAAAGTAGTTTACGTTTTTGTGTATTCAATTCGTAAGAATATAATTATATCTAGGTTGATAATTTTTTCAATACATACTTTTTTTAGTTTGAAAATTTTATTTTTCTAAATATAAGGAGCCTGATTTTTAAGATTAGAACAGAGCCTCTAAAATGTTTAAGACGGCCCTGGATGGCTTCATAATGGCCAATCCAGCTGATACATACACCGCGGTTAATCAAGTTCCTAAGGCACCAAGGAATCTAGTTCCAAGATCGTGAAAGTGGACACGACCGCTTATGGAGGGACTACTTTGTAGATAATCCTGTTTTCCCTCCAAATTATTTCCGTTGAAGATTTCGCATTCGAAAACATGTCTTCCTCCATATAATGGAAGTCTTAATTACTCGTAATGAATTCTTCAAACAAAGGCCAGCCGCCACTGGTAGACTTGGTGCTTCTGGATTACAAAAGTGCACAACAGCTATACGATTGTTAGCATACGGCACATCAGCTGATTCAGTGGACGATTATCTACGAATCAGTGCATCTCTTGCAAGAGATTCATTGCAACATTTTGTTGAAGGGGTTGTCTCTCACTTTGGTGATGAATATGTGAGACGACCTACTGAAACAGATTTAAATAGATTATTATTTGCAGCTGAACAATGGGGATTTCCAGGCATGATGGGTTGTATTGATTGCATGCACTGGCGGTGGAAAAATTGCCCGACTCAATTTAAAGGAATGTATTCTGGAAGACCTGGTAAACCGACATTGATTCTAGAAGCCATTGCCTCATCATATAATTTGTGGATCTGGCATGCTTTCTTCGGAACACCAGGTAGGTGTAATGATATTAATGTTCTTGATAGATCTCCATTGTTTAACGATGTTTTTGAAGGTCGTGCACAGTTAACTTTGTTGTAAATGATCACCAATACGATATGGGATACTACCTCACCGACGGTATATATCCTCGGTGGGCAGCTTTTATACCCACGATAAACCTTCCACGGAATTAATGAGAAGGAAAGTCTTTTTGCCCAACGTCAAGAGAGTGTACGAAAAGATGTGGAACGTGCATTTGGAGTACTACAAGCTCGATTTGCTATAGTTCGTCAACCTGCTTTAGCTCGTGATCGAGAGATGTTGGGGAAAATAATAATTGCTTGCATTATTATTCATAACATGATAGTTGAAGATGAACGAGATTCATATTCCCTTCATTATGATCCCAATGATTATGAGGAACCTCCACATCCTAGTTCAAGTCAACAAAATGCGCAAAATTTCAATGAACCATTTATATATGAAACTAGTGAGAATCGCATGGCAAACTTGCAAACATATATGACTAATAGAGTTCGAGTTCATGACAAGCCCATGCATGACCGCCTCAAGGAAGACCTAGTGGAAAATATTTGGATGAAACTCGGAGAAACCAGGCTTTAATTACGGCGTAGTGTTGTTTTATTTTAATAGCTTCGATGTTTATCTATTTAATAATATGTTTTGTCTTTGCTGCTCTTGTTTAATGCATTATTAATTAAACATACATTTTCTACAATGCCATACATTTTCTACAATGTCATACGATTCAAGTGTTAATCATTCGACTTAATTAATTAAATCAAATAAAAATTATCTAAAAATAATTAATAAAAAAATATTATTTTATTACCATCAATTCAGTGGTCTAATTCTAACATTAAATTATGCATAAATAATAATATAGTGGAATCGGAGGAGAGAGAAAATATGGTGGGGTATGTTAAAAACTAGGAGAGAGAAATATGATGATCACAAATTGGAGGGCAACCATTAGGAGTAAGAAATATATGGGATTGAAATGAGTAGGGTATGAATGAGGTGGAAGAGTGAGGAAGTAATAAAATAATTGATGACCACAAACCATAGGGCAACCATTGTGTATGCTCTAAGGGCACGGGTCCATATAAAGCTCCAGACCCATTTAATACCGTCCCAAAAGCCAAAGGAGTTAACTGCACCATTAGGGAGGGAGCTAATCCAAAAGAGCCTCGAAAAGATGAGTTTTAGAGGTGAAGATCCGATCCAAAAGTCATGCCATTTCCGATTTTTTTTGGATGTTTTCAGACAAAAAAGTGTTTCCTTGAGAGTGACGAATTATGGTCGAACAAATGTCACACCATGGTCCTCCTATTTGGGAATTTTGAGATAATTTGCAGTGAAAAGTTTCTCATAGCCGAATTTTACTTGGATGGTAGAGCTATCTCCACACCATGGTTCAGTGAGATATCTCCACACTCATTTGAAGAGAAGAGGCATGTTGTGCTGGAGAAGGTTACCAATTCCTAGCCCCCCCTAGGGCTTTCAGTTTCTCTATTTGACTCCAGGCTATTGGAGACATGAATCTATTTTTTTCAGTTGAGCCGCACCACAAAAACTGTCTTTGGATTTTGATGATCTTATCCGCAACACCCACCGGAATAGGAAATAATGACATGAAATAAAGGGGGAGGCTTGACAGCGAGGCCTTGATGAGGGTAGCCCTCCCCCCTATGGAGAGGAGGTTCCCCTTCCAAGATGCAAGTTTTTTCTCCATTCTATCAATGACGGGTTTCCATAAATGCAGATGAGAGGGGGAACCACCAATAGGGAGGCCCAAATAGGTGAAGGGAAGGTTGGCGTTTTTACACCACAAGGACTCAGCAAAATCATCCAGGGATTCCGCCGCAATATTTAACCCAAAAATCATGCTTTTGTGGAAAGTTAACTTGTAGGCCCGAGGAAAGCTCGAAGAGAATTAGGGTTTTTTATGTTTGCAAGGGCATCATAGGAAGGGTGACAAAAAAGGAGGGTGTCATCCGCGTATTGTAGGTGTGAGATTTTTGGGCCTTTTCGGCATATTTTGATTCCCTCCCAAAGATTGAGGGAGGTGGCTTTTGTTATGAGTAAGTTTAAGGATTCAACCACCAAGTCAAAAAGGAAGGGTGAGAGAAGATCACCTTGGCGGAGCCCAATTGCAGTTTAAAAGGGGGTGTTGGTGATCCATTTAGAAGAATTGAGGCGAAGGCGGTCATGACACATGATCTGATCCAGTCTAACCATCTGTTCCATTACCCATTTTTTAAGTAATTCCATGAGATACCATCGAAGGCCTTATGAAAATCAAGCTTTAAGAGGATTGCTTTTGTCTTGTTCCTTTTACACGAATCAACTAGTTCCCCGGCAATAAGGGCTCCATCTAGAATTTGACGGCCTTTTATGAAAGCTGATTGATGTGGGCCAATGATGGAACTCATCACTCCTTGGAGTCTTCGAGATAAGATTTTTGTAATGATTTTATATAAACACCCGACCATGCTAATAGGGCGATAGTCAGAGAAGCCAACTGAAGATTCGCATTTGGGATGAGCACAATGAAGGCATTGTTGCTGCCCTTTGGAAGTTTGCCTGAGCACCAGAATTCATCCACCATACTGTAAACTTCATCCTTAATGATTTACCATGAGCTCTTTATGAACCGAAAGAATACTTGATTTTGTTATTTTATATTATTGTTAGTACTTTACGATCGCCTTATAGAATTTAGTCTAAAATAACAAATCAACTATTCTGAATTTATATATAACTGAGGTCTAAGGATCAAAGAATTAAAACGTGTTTTTTGACAGTGAATTACGATAATTTTAAAGCAGCATTAACATGCATACATATCATATAAGAAATATATATAAAAAAATTATTATAAAAAATCTCATACATCTCAAAAGCTTCTATATATAGTTTGTCGGCGATCAACATTATGCATATCTATATCAAATTATTCTAAAAAATCCCATACGTCTCATTGTCTAGTATTATCTCTATTTCAAGATCAACTCTTACAGTGTATTACTAGTGTGTCGTTCTCCTTCAAGATTAATGGGAAGGTTTCGGGTTCCCTGATTCCAACTCGGGGGCTTCGGCAAGGTGACCCAAAATCTCCCTACCTCTTTTTATTATGTGCTGATGCTTTTTCTTTGCTTCTTTCTAAAGCGGCGCATGATAAGTTTATTCATGGGGCGAAAGTGTGTAGGGGTGCTCCGAGGATTTCGCACCTCTTTTACGCGGATGACAGTATACTATTTGCTAAAGCTTGTCTGAAGGAATGTTCTAAAATCGCTGACATTATCAGTACATATGAGAGAGCATCTGGTCAAAAAGTTAACTTAAGTAAGACGGAAGTGGTGTTCAGCAAATGTGTTTCTCGGGCCCGTAGGGAGGAGATTGTCGCCACACTTGGGGTGAGGGAGGTGGAGAGACACGAAAAATACTTGGGGCTGCCGGCAATAATTTGGAGGTCGAAGAAGGCTATTTTTGCTTGCTTGAAGGAGAGGGTGTGGAAAAAGTTGCAAGGGTGGAAAGAAAAGTTGCTCTCAAGGCTGGGGAAAGAGATTCCCCACATATATGATGTCGATGTTTCACATTCCTGATGGGCTCATTGATGAGATGCATAGTATTTTAGCCAAATTTTGGTGGGGTGCACGTGGCTCGGAACGCAAAATGCACTAGCATAGTTGGGAGTCACTATGTCTCCCAAAGTCAATGGGAGGAATGGGCTTTTGTGATCTCAAAAATTTTAATCAGGCCCTTCTGGCAAAACAGGCTTGGCGCTTGTGTAAGGAGGAAAATTCGCTACTGCATTCTATCTTCAAGGCGAGATATTTTAAAAATTCCACTTTTCTAGAGGCGTCAAGGGGGTATGACCCAAGTTTCACGTGGTGGAGCATTTGGGGTGCAAAGTCGTTATTGTTGGAGGGACTCAAGTGGCGTGTGGGTAATGGTCTACAAATTAATGTCTGCAACGATTCCTGGCTGCCGGGGGATGGTGCTTATGTTGTCCCTACTCCTAGGAGTGATAGCAATATGGAGATGAAAGTTTCAGAGCTTATCAACTATGAGGATGGATGTTGGGATAGGAATGTGGTGGACGCAACTTTTGGGGTGGAGGATCGAGCGCTAGTGTGGGATGTTCCTTTATCAAATATGTGGCCCTCGGATTCTTTATATTGGTGGCCATGTAGGAGCGGGATTTTCTCGGTTCGAACCGCATATTGGTTAGGGAGACTCGGGAGGATTCGGGCCTGGGAACTTCAGGTAGGGGGAGGTGAAAATAATTTATGGAGAAGGGTGTGGAGTATAAAAAGGCCGCCAAAATTGTTGCACTTTCTATGGAGGGCATGTAAGGGGAGTCTGGGAGTTAGAGAGAGACTCCACCATCGTCACATTGCTGCAGACGCATGGTGTCCTATTTGTTTGAACAAGGAAGAAACTATAATACACTCTCTATCTGAGTGTAAATTTTCGACCGAAATCTGGACTTCGAGCGATTTTGGCGAGCTTCTCTCTCAGGCCCCAACAACCTCTTTTATTGACAGGTTTGAATGGGTGGCAGCTCAGCTCGACAAGGAGTCCATGAGTACCTTCTTAGCCCTGGTCTGGGCTGGATGGTATTGCCGCAATCTCGCGGTTTTTGAGGCTGGGCCTTCAGATGTTTTGCGCATTTCGGTTGGTTTTGTAAGGCTTGTGCATGACTATGAAAAATATGCGAATGAGGTATTTAATAATGGGGTGGTGGGAGTGGTGAACTCTCCCTCCTCGTGGTCTCCTCCTCAGGCGAATTTTGTGAAGGTAAATTTCGATGCACACATATATGAGGGTGGTGGTGTGGGTTGTGGCGTGGTTATTCGCGATTGGCGTGGAGATGTTGTGGCGCCAGGTGTGAGAAGATGGGCTGGGAGGTGGTCTGTAGAGATGGCAGAAGCTCGAGCTGCACTATATGGCGTCCAGATGGCTCGTAGGCTAAACTTGCGCAACGTAGTGCTGGAGGGAGATTCTCTAAGTGTCTGTAATGCAATCGCAAAACAGCGTGTGGGAGAGGCTCCTATTTATCTTTGGTTTGACGAACTTCGTTTTTTGCATCGTTATTTTGATGTTTTTTCTTGTTGTCATGTTAGGAGGTCGGGTAATTGTGTAGCCCATTTAGTAGCTCGTTGGGAGGTAGCTCCAAATGAGGAGTTGTACTTGTTGTCTGATTTTCCCCAAGGTTTTTTGGCTTTGGTGGAGCTTGATTTATGCTAATTTTGGTGTGCTTTCCCCTCAAAAAAAAAAAGATAAACTCTTGACTAATTTGATTCTGTCTATAATACCTTAATTAACTATCTTTTACTTTATTTTTTTTTGCTATTTTATAATTTAATATTAACTTAATATAACTATTATATATGTTTTTATGACTTAAAATACGTATTACTATTACTATTACATGCATTTGAACATCATTATAATATAACAAAACCGCTCCCCCCTCCCTCAATTTATCATAAGATCTACATCATCCAAGTTACAAGTATAAATATGGTTCATCTCGCAAGTCCCAAGCAACATAGCTTAGAAGAAGTTTACTGAACTTTATGTCCTTTTTCTTCTCCCAACAAACCAACTTCAACAAAAACAACAACATGAAACAACCAGATGAGAATGATGCAAGCAGCATCTCCAGTTGTAATAAACCTGAGAATGATACTGTTAGCAACTCTAAATACTTTAAGACTTTTCCATCAGGCTACAGATTCGAACCTCTTGATCAAGAACTAATTCTCGACTATCTTGTACCCAAATTAAAAGGCCACAAATTGCCTCGACATCTCATGCATCCAGTCAATCTCTACGATCATGATCCTGAATACCTTTCTGGTACTATTCTTCTTATGTTATTCTTGTTTTTTCTTTTTTGAACCTGTGATTAGTTACATTAATGGAACGAATATGGGTTTTTTTTTTTTTTTTTTTTTTTTGACGGGGAATATGGGTTTGTTGTATATTCTTAGTTTTCAAGAAAATTTGGATTGTTATGCTATATTATTGTCATTTTCTTGCTCCGTTTGTTTTCTTAATTAGTTTTTTTTTCTTTATGAATCAAACATTTCTGTTATTATCGTTATTTATTTTTGAATTATTACAAGTTTCTTGCTCTGTTTTTCCTGGGTTGTTTTTTTTAATGTCCTATGATCTGTAACATATGGGTTTCTTATATGTTTTTAGTATCAAGAAAATCTAATTGCTATGCTCTTATTGTTATCTTCTTGCTCTGTTTTTTTCTTGGTTGTTTTCTTGGTATTGATTCTCTTCTTCTTGAATACACAGACAAAGATTTTGTGTTCATTTTTAATGTTCAGTTTCAAGAGAACTCCAATTTTATGCAATTCTTGTTATTTTCTTGCTGAGTTTATTGTGGGTTCTCTATTGTGCAATATAATGCATGAAAATGAATTTATTATTTTCTTCTTCTTCTCTTTTTAATCAATTTTATCTTTGATTATCTTATGAGTAATAATGAAAATGAATTTATTATTTTCTTCTTCTTCTCTTTTTAATCAATTTTATCTTTGATTATCTTATGAGTAATAATGAAAATTCATGTACTACGTAAACTATATACTCACATAAACTTCAAGAACACTGATTAAGTGTAACTACTATTGAGTATACAAGTTTTGATTATTGTTTTGATGGATTTTTTAAAAATATTTGAATTGCGCGTGTAGCAAATTACGAAGCACAAGGCCCTAAAACGTGGTATTTCTTCACATCAATGAACACATCTTCGAGAAATCGATACAGAAGCAGCAAGAATGAGAATGGGTGGTGGAAACTCACTGGACAAACAACCACCATTAAGAATGATGATGATGAAGTCATTGGATCAAGAAGGAAGTTGTTCTTTAATTTTTACCTACCAAAAGAAGGTGGTGATGATAATACTAGGTGGATCGTACATGAATTTGAGGTGCAAGGTAAGTGCAAACTACCTCAGGATCAGAAGAACCAAACAGAAGAGGTATCATTCCTTTTGTTTTCTCTACTATATACATTATTCATTCTAGCTTACTTCCCATGTTATACAATCATTTCAATCTATCTGTTTCTATTTCTCTGTTTTAATTTGTCTTTTTCTTTTGTGGGGTGTAGAAAATGGACCATGTCCTGTGCAAATTATTCAAGATAACTACTCGTAGTTCAACTAAATCCAAAGGACAAAAGGAAGAAAAAAGTTCACCGGAAAAAGAGCAAGACATCGACCTTAAGAGTGATTGCAGTGTTGATTTAAACGCCAATGGAAATGACAATGACAATGACAATGACAATGTAAATGGCAATGAGGAAGGTAGTGGCAAAAGACCCATTTTGCCTGATTTAAATAACTAAAGTGACTGTCAGAATCAGCTTCTCTTCTCGACCTCATTGCTGGAACAGTATGCCCCGGCTACTCTGTCGAATTACCACCATCTGATTACAACCATTATCAGCCTTATCCGAGTTATCCTCATTACTGTAATACTACTGATTTCTTGTGTGATGACTTGCTCGTCAGCTGGTTCTAACTCAAGGATTCCGTCACCTCACTATCAAATTACTGGTTAGATGATGGTTTCGACAGTACCCCCACCAGGGCCACCACCAACGAGATAGAGCTAGCTAATAGTCAATATTTTAGGTTACTTCTTGTAGGAGTAAGGTAAGTCTATGCATGTTAATCCAAACTAAATAGCTGATAGTCTCTGCTTTTGTTTTTGTTTCTTTTACTTTTCTGTTTGTCTTTAAAGGATACTAGTGTATGGATTTAGGTTTAATCTTGTAGGAGTTATATGCATGATCATGTACTAGAACATAGTATGGGGTATGTCGAATTTTGTCACATTTATTACCTGTTAGCTTAATAAAGACTGAAGTTTATCACTTGATCTGTAATTACAATGAGCTAGAAGTTAACACTCCTTAACAGTTCTAACAAACTTCAGCAGATATAGGTTGATAAACAAGACGATCGCATGTTTCGAAATTTTGCAATAAAATCTATGGAGCTTTTGTGGATTTTGGTTGATCTCTTGAGTCATTATGGAAAATTGTTGAGTGCAGAACTGAAATCAGATTCTTGGAAGCAACCGATTACCAAAAATAAGCTAGCAAAAGAATCAAAAACCTGCATCACAAGGCTTTTGAAACCTTAACATTGAGTAGTTAATAACCACAGAAAAATATTTTCCAAACCAATATCATTTCACTTCAGATATTTTTTTTTTGCTATGAAAGAATATTTTGCAAACCAATATCATTTCAATTCAATTCACTTCACTTCACTAATATGTTTCAAATATATTTCAAAAGCAATATTATTTCATAGCTAAAAACCAATATCATGTATATTCGGCTCTGAAAAAGCTCAGTTGTCTTTGAGTTATTTTCTTTCTCCAGGGAATCGTTACACCTGAGAAAGCTCTCCAACAGAAGAAAAGATGACGGGGTTAATTGTTGTGATCAGAATAACTGCTATTCACTATCAGAATTGGGGAAGTCAAACTTTTAGTTAGTTATCAGAATTTCTGAACGGCCTTAGGATATGCTCTGATTTGCGGTTGATGTTTATTTTCATAATAATTGGTCATATTGGTGTATTATTAGTTCAATTAGTCGTCTTATATGTTGAATTATTGTTGATACCATATTGTCCTTAGGGCCTGTTCTTCCCAACTTATTTTCAGTTTAGTTCAGTTCCAATCAGTTCAGTTCAGTTCAGTTCAGATCAGTTCATTTCCGCTCAGCTCCATTCTTTTATAACCATTTTGTTAAATATTATTATTATGTTGGTATAATTTACTTTTACTAATTATTATTATTATTAATTTTGTTGTTGTTTCTATATGTTATTTTGTTTATTGTAGCTTTACTCATTATTATTACTATTATTAGTATTATTATTAGGAGGAACATGGTTTAGGTCAAAATCACAAATAAACCCACGTTTTTTAGCTCACAAAACAATAAAATCACGTCAAAACGGTTTATGATGTAATTTTTCGCGGTCCAACATGATCATTATTTTTATGACTAAATATTATTATATTATTAAATCTAATTATTAAAATAGTAATATTAATTTACTTCTTAGATATTATTGTTATTCTATAATCATCAACAAGTATTAATATATTAATACAAATAATATAAAATAATTATTATTAATTATCATTATTATCATTAATTATTATTATTGTTATTATTATTATTATTATTATTATTATTATTATTATTATTATTAATTTATGATTATGAATATTATTTATTTATAACTATCATTTATAAATATCCCAAATACTATTATTATGATTCATTATTATTACTTATCATTATAATTATTGTTTAATATTCATATTATTATTGTTTAAATGTTATTTATATATTTATTACATTCAATTCAATTCAGTTCAATTCAGTTCAATTCAGTTCAGTTCAGCTCCAATCAGTTCAGTTCAGCTTTAATCAGTTCAGTTCAGTTCAGCTGCTTTATGCCGAAGAGAACATGCGCTTAGGCTCTTAAGAAAAAGCTTGTAGGGATTGTAAACTGTTCATTATTCACCTTCATTTTATTGGATGTTGGAAATGCTGAGCTTTGATGAGTTAGCCTCACGCTTGTGCTTATATTGGTCATCTTCATCTCCTTTGAGAAGGAAAAAATACCATATACATAGAACACTTGGTTTTTCTGAAGGAGTTATTAGGCCGATTATTTATTAAAACACTCTTCCCTTTTCAATATCACTCGTCTCTGTTGTTCCTTAGTTTTGGATGATGACTACATTGCAAACTTCCTGATATATTGGATTGTTTGTGATAAATAGCGTTTTAGTTCCGGAGTAAGAACTTTGTTATCGAAGCGAGTTCCAGAGTTGGAATCATGGATGGCGTGGCACTCATAATCAAGACTAAGCAATATAAACACAACAACAAGACTTAAACTTTCAAATGATGATTTATGATTCAAGTTCCTATTCACAATTCCTAAGGAACTATCTGTTGTTCCTTTCCAGATGCTTGTGGTTTCACAGTTCCTCAGGAACTACCTGCTGCATTCGTGTTTTATAGTTCCTTCAAGGAACTGTCTGTTGACCCTGAGATGGGACGTATGGATCTTCAAAGTTGAAGATTTAAAGTGATGACATGAAGTCTAAGTTCAAGAGAATGTACTTAGGATTTATGTAAGTAATTTACGTTGTTTATACTAAGGAACTACATGGAATTTAATTAATGCAACAGTGGTTTTAAAAAGTATTTAACGGAGAGTTTTTAGGAAATATTGTTAATAAATAAAATAGTTTTTATTTTTAATAAAGATCCTTTCTTTGTTACTGGATAAATAAAAAATGGATTTCCTAATAAATTCCTTATTTCTCTCAACTGTTTAAAACCACGTAATGTTAGTGGATTGTCCATTATTTTGCTTGTTCCTCAAGAAGTGTGAACGTGGGAAAATGATTCTATGTGGGTTACTGCTTCACACTTAGTGGAGGAACATGAGAAGACTTCACCATAAAAAGAGAAGTCTGACTCATTGCAAACCACCCAACTGAAAACATATTTGTCTACGTTTATATCTTAAGAGCTTTCAAAAACTCAGTTGCATTCAATAAAAGTTCCAAAGTTCCTTAAGTATTTGAGTTCAACATAATTACTAGTGTTTTCACACAATTTGAGTTGTATTTGTGGAACAAGGGTTGAGTGACTCTTATAACGACTTAGAGTTAAGTCAGTGAGTAGAGGCTTTAGAGAAGAAGCAAGAGATAGGAGAGTTCCAGTAATCAGAGGGGATTACTGTGGGAACTTGAGTTCGAGAGGAACTCGAGATGTAGAGTGTTATTGTAATAGAGTCATTGCAATAATAAAGTTTTTTGAGGTTTTCACTTCTTGATTAGTGTCAAGAAGTTTGCTCAATTTTATATTTCTCTGTCTCTCATATCACTGTTCCTTTATAGTTTTATAATTCCGCAAGAAACTTTGCCAAAAGTTACAAAGTACAATTCACCCCCCTCTTGTACGTGATCTATTGAAGTATCAATTGGTATCAGAGCCGGAGCTCATGAAATACAAGCAACCTTGTTGAGTAAAGTTCCTGAAGAAGATGGATACGCACGAGAAACTCGAAGAAGGTTACTCCACGCAAAGGCCTCCAATGTTCAACGGAAAATTCTATACGTATTGGAAAAATCGTATGGAAATTTTCATCAAGGCAGAGAACTACCAAGTCTGGAGGGTTATCGAAGTTGGTAACTTCGAGGTAACAACAACTAATGCCGAAAACGAGATAGTTCCTAAACCAATGACTGAATTTTCAAAAGAAGATTTTGAAAAATATGAAATCAATGCCATGGCTGTCAAATATTGCATTGTGGTCTTGGACCTCATGAACATAATAGGGTCATGAGGTGTAAGAGCGCAAAGCAAATTTGGGATCTCCTTCAAGTCACCCATGAAGGAACTAATGAGGTTAAGCGTTCCAAAATCGATCTTTTAATGTCAAAATATGAACGTTTTGAAATGCAACCAAACGAAACTATTTAAGATATGTTTACACGATTTACTAACATCACTTTTGAATTAGTTTCTCTTGGAAGAATTATTCCCACTGATGAACAGGTTAGGAAAATTCTAAGGAGCATGCCTCAGGATGATCGTTGGAGAACAAAGGTCACTACATTGTTCGAAACAAAAGGACTTTACAAAGTTCAGTATTGAACAATTGGCAGGATCACTAATAACTCACGAATTGCATCTTAGGCCTTGTTTGGTTGACAAAACAAATCATGGGAAATGCAAATTCCTAGGAAGTAGAAGTATATGAAGTTTTTTGGTTGGCAAAACTATGGGAATTTGCACTTTCTAGGAAGTTCTACATTCTCCAAAATGGAGGAAGTTACTTACCTAGATCCCCATAGGAAGTTCTACTTCCCATTATCAACCAAACACACATTTATACTTCTTAAGAATTTCAAATACATGAAAAAATAACTTCCTAGGAAGTATGAATTCCTATATACAACCAAACAAGGCCTTAGAACTGTGGTACCTGAGAGTTCCAAAAATCAAGGGTTGGCTCTTAAAGCTGAAGAGGAGTCAGAACCAGACGACGAAGAAGCTGCCATGCTTGTAAGAAAAATAAAAAGGTTATATAGGAACTACAAACCTGAAAACCAAAAAGGAAGGAACTCGGTCAAAAAACCAATGAGTTCCAAAACTGAGAATGGCTGCTACAAGTGCGGAGAAACTGATCACCTAATAAGAGACTGTCCTCTTTGGAAAAACGAGAAAGGAAAAGGCAAAGGCAAGGAACTAGCCAAAGATAGATACAACAAGTCAACCTTTGCCAAATCGAACTTCAAGAAGGCCATGATTGCTGCGTGGGGAGAAACAGATTCTGAAGATGAAGAGGAACAACATCTTGAAGAGACCGCTAATCTTTGTCTCATGGCAAAAACAAATCAAGATGACAAAGTTCCATCAAATGAGGTAAACTCTACTACTCTTCAATCTCTGTCAAAAACCAAACTAATTGAATTAATGTTGGAAACACTAGATGACTACAAGAAACTTGGAATTTTGAAAAGCCAAAGTGATAAGGCTGTGGAACTAAGTAAGAAACATATGGCCAACTTAAGTATTGTTAGATCAGATGTACAAAGTAGGTTCTTTGATTTACTTGACAGGAACACTTCTCTTAATGATTCCTTTAAAAGAGTTAAAAATGAAAACATTCTGCTTAAAGTGGAGCTAAGTCAATACAAGTTGTTAAGTTTAAGTCTAGATCCTACAAAATCTACTGAGATAAGTATGGGAATTATTAATGTGGATCTAGAAAAATTAAACAACGAATTGACTACTGCTAATGAACAAAATGAGAAGTTAAAAAGGGAACTAGCTATAGATAAGTCTAAGAAACAGTCCCTCAATATAACTCCTCAGTGGATTACTGATGCTAAAACAAAAAGAACAGAAGGTCTAGGATTTCCTTACAAGAAAAACCATGTGAAAAAGAAAAAATATATATGTGGATCTACCTAGTGTGAAAGTTTGTTCCTTTTGTGGAAGTGGAAACCATGTTCTAAATGAATGTACAAAAAGGAAAGAGAAAAATGTCAAAAATGAAAACTACGTAAAGAAAATATGGGTCAAGAAAACTAATGTGGTGAAAGAAAAGGAACTCGAGGAAACCCGAGTTCCTACAACTAATCAGTGATTTTCATGCAGGTCCTAATGAGGGGGAACAACTCGTGGTATCTCAACAGCGGGTTTTCCAAACACATGACAAGAGACACATCTAAGTTTCTCTCACTAGAGGCTTATAATGGAGGAACGGTGACCTTTAGGGATAACAAAAAAGGTGAAATAATCGCCATTGGGAAAGTAGGAAGGTCAAGTTCCCACTCAATTGACAATGTGTTCTTAGTCGAGGGTTTGATGCACAGTCTGTTAAGTATTTCCCAATTTTGTGATAAGGCAAACTCGGTAAGTTTTACTTTTGAAAATTGTCAAATTGTTAACAATATAATGATAGTGGGAAGGTTATTTTGGAAGGAACTAGGAAAGAGAACACGTATACTGTGGATCTCAACCAAGTTCCAAAAGCCAATCTAACCTGCCTAAGTGTCATTGAAGATGATTCTCTCCTTTGGCATAAAGATTTGGTCATGCCAGTCTTTCACTACTTGAAAAATTAAAATCAAAAGAACTTGTGAGAGGGCTTCTTTCAATCAAGTTCCAAAAGGAGAAAATATGTGATTCTTGCGTCAAAGGAAAACATGTAAGAAGTCCTTTTAAACCAAAGAAAATGGTTAGCTCTTCTAAACCACTAGAACTGATTCATATGGACTTATGTGGTCCTATGAGAATTCAAAGTAGAAGTGGTAAAAGATATGTCTTAGTGATTGTTGATGATTATTCTCGCTACACTTGGGTAATTTTTCTAGCAAGTAACGATGAAACTTTTGTTGAATTTGTTGTTTTTGCTAAGAAAACACAGGGAGAACCAGTGGTCATCAATTAATTCATTTAAGGTCGGATCATGAAACTGAATTTGATAATAGCAAGTTTGATGATTTCTGCAAGGAACAAGGTATGGATCATAATTTCTCTGCTCCTAGGACTCCCCAACAAAATGGAGTCGTTGAAAGGAAAAACAGAACCTTGGAAGATATGGCCAGAACCATGTTAATTGTTAGTTCCTTACCAAGGAACTTTTGGGCTGAAGCAATTAATACATCTTGTTATATAATCAATAGATTCATGATTAGAGCTTTATTAAACAAGATACCTTATGGGCTTTTGAAAGGAAACACACCTAACATTTCTTATTTTAGAATTTTTGGGTGTAAGTGTTTTGTTCACAATAATGGAAAAAGGAACTTGGGAAATTTTGATGAAAGAAGTGACGAGGCAGTTTTCTTAGGATATGCCTTAAACAGTAAAGCTTACAGAGTTTATAACAAACGCACAATGAGTGTAGAAGAGAGTGTGCATGTTATTTTTGATGAAACTGACAAAGTTGATGTAGTACAGGAACAGGCTGATTTCGAAATTGTCTAACACGTTTTTCAGATTAAGATGATGAAATCTCACCCATGAAGCCACGAAACATAGTTGATGTTCCTAGAAGTCAAGAAGCAGGAGAAAATGAAGAAGTTCCTATGACATAGGAACTAGAAGAAACTGGTGTAGTTCCTAATGAGCAAAACGAATCTCTGGAGCATGAGGAATAAGAAATTGAGATGTATGCACCTCAGCCAGAAACAGTTCTTGCGGCAGAGTTCCATCCAAAACCATGGAAACATCAAAGTTCTCATCCAATGGATCTGATAACCAGCAACATTTGCAAAGGAACTCAGACAAGATCTAAAATGAGGAACTTCTGTGCTTTTCATGCATTCTTATCCATTCTCGAGCCAAGGAACCACACTGAAGCATTACAAGATGCAGACTGGATTACTGCCATGCAAGATGAACTCAATGAGTTCAAAAGAAACAAAGTGTGGCATTTGGAATCCAAACCAAAGAATCAAAAGGTAATAGGTCTCAAATGGGTTTTCAGGAACAAGCTCGATGAACATGGAACTATCATAAGGAACAAAGCAAGGTTAGTTGTTAAAGGCTACAATCAACAGGAAGATCTGACGAGTAGTGAGTTCGAGATGAGCATGATGGGGGAACTTAATTTCTTTCTTGGTCTACAGATAAAACAAACTGAGAAAGGAATTATGATTCACCAACAAAAGTATGTAAAGGAACTCCTAAAGAAATATGACTTTGAATCTGCTAAAGTGAATCACACTCCTATAGGAATAGCCATAAGACTAGATGAAGATCCCAATGGAAAAAGTGTGAATCACACAAAGTACAGAGGTATGATTGGATCATTGCTATATCTAACGGCAAGTAGACCTGACATTTCTTTGAATGTAGGTTTATGTGCCAGGTTCCAATCGAATCCAAAAGAGTCTCATATGACTGTTGTGAAAAGGATACTAAGGTATCTTCGAGGAACAGACAATTTATGTTTGTTCTACCCTAGAGATGGTGCCTTTGATTTGAAAGGCTTTACTGATGTTGATTATACTAGAGATCTGGTATATAGAAAACGCATGTCAGGTATGGTTCAATTTTTGGATTCCTGCATGGTTTCTTGGAGTTCCAAGAAACAAAATATTGTTGCTCTATCCACTGCTGAAGCTGAGTATGTAGCTGCTGTTGCAGGCTGCTCACATCTACTTTGGATAAAGCAACAGTTAAGAGATTTTGGCATAATATATGATTGTGTTCCCATTTATTGTGATAATACTAGTGCTATATGTATTTCCAAAGATCCAGTACATCATTCTCAAGTCAAACACATCCACATAAGACATCATTTCTTAAAAGATAATGTTGAAAAAGGTTTAATCAAAGTAGATTTTTGTGAAACTGGAAATCAAATAGCTGACATTTTGACTAAGCCTTTAAGCAGGGAGAAACATGAGAAAATGAGAATGGAACTTGGGATGATCAAGTTGAGATGAGTGCTATGAAATTCCCTCCAAGGTAAAAATGATTGCTTTCAATACATGGCATTGTCATTCCATCACAATATATTATGTGCAAGCATATTCTAAGTTTTCCATTATAGGAACTCATTTTCACTTCATAACTTGAACTAATTTAGCACCTTCTTTTTATTTTAGTTATATGTTATACACTACTAAGCAAGTTTTTTTTTCTGTTTCTCATCATCATAATTTTATTTTTATTTTTCAGTTTTTTCTTCCAACGTGCACCTTAAACACGTTATTTCTTTAAAAAGTTCTTTCCAACGTGTTCCTCAATACACGTTCCACAAATTTGTTTTATTTTCATTTTTTTCTTCTTTTCCTGTCATAAGGTTAAGAAGAATTTTTTTTGTTCCTTCTTCTCTCTCCTAAATTCACTCCATCACTCCTTTTTTATCTCACCCATTTTTTTATTTTATTTTATTTTACCATATTACTGTTCTACCTTAAAAATAATCTAAGTGATAAAATTAAACACAAAAAAAACCCCTTTCTCTCTCCTCACCACTTTCCACATGAAAATTAAAAAACCAATTCCCTCAACTTCATCTTCTCCAAATTTTCAACCTCCATTGATACACCTCTTCTTCTCTAAATTTCTTTTCTTGCATCTTCACCATGGTAATCACAAGCTTAAACACTGATCTTTCATCCCTCAAAAGAAAAAGAAACTGTTCTTCCTCAATTCCAATGAAAACATCACCTACACAAAACCCTTCCCCACTACAAACTGAAAAACCACCATTAACCTTTGACCACCGGCGAGACAATCGGACCGGCCGACCGCTCACCGGCAACCGCCACCGCACCTATCGTTGCCTTGCAACCCACCGCAGTCGCCTTACCTGATGCGCGTTCCTCTAACCCGCGACCCACACTAGTCGCGCAAGTCCGCAACCCGCGACCCATCGAGCCACTGCTCCCAACTCCGACTGAAAGCGCCGAAAAACCGGTGGGTCTGCCATCCCTGAACCGGATTTTCCGGTGGTCCCCATGAGAGGTCCGAAATTTCATTCTTTTGCTACTAAATCTCTCACCCATGGTTTTGTTATTAATTTTGGCTGGTGTAAATCTTAAAAGTTGGATGAATTGGTAGAAATTCTTGATTTACAACAATGGGTAAATCTTTTTCATACTCATGCTAGACTCCCAATTTACCCTATGGCCAATACATGAAATTTGTGCAAATTTTTCATGTGACAATCTTATTTGCACTAGTAAGGTTAATGGAACTCCCATAAATTTGGATGTTGAATATTTGGGAACTCTATTTGGTGTGTCTGATGAGGATTTTGATGATTATCTTAAAGGGAATAAGATAAATGTCAGGATGGATGGGATTGAGAGTGCAGACATTGTGAAACAAATAGGGGGAAATTATGAGTCACTGTTGCTACACCACCCCTTGGAGGGTGGCAATCTGGGGTACCGGCTGCTGAAAGGCCTTCAGCTGAAGTATGACATGCCGGTTGGCAAGGTGAAGGTCGTTGTTGCAATCCACACCCACAATCTGGCTGTGCTAAGTTTGATTGCTGCATTTATGATCTATCTTTCTTGCCATATATTTTGTTTTATATATGCTAACTCTTATCCGTTCAACTGTGACAGGCCGCGCAATCCGGTAAAGAGCTATGCGATCTTTACTGGTACTTCTAGGGTCCCTATCTTGCGGAGATGGATGTGCACCATCTTACTACTGAGCAATTGGCCGACGGGAAGGCTGATTTGGAGTCGGTCAAGTCCAAACTAAAAACAGCTAAAACTCACCTGAGCAAGGTCAAGGCAGACTTGGAGGCTGTGAATAAGCAGATCGAAGGTCACTCCCTCATCGTATCTAACCAAGATATCGACATAACCAAGCTGAGGGAGCTCAAGGAGTCCACAGACCGGGAGCGCAATGCAGTGGCGAAGTATCGGAAGTCTGTGGACTTCGTCGCCCGTCTGGCTAACCGATATAAACGGTGGCTGGGCAGCGGCCATGAGATGTGTCAAGCATACCATTCCTGACTTGGACTGGTCCCAAGTGGAGGAAGCTCATGGTCGCTAGAATTTCGAAATCCCGGTTGACGATGAGGTCCTGGACTTTGGGGTTACTGAGGTTGATGTTGCCAATGCCGACCCGCGTTGCGAGTTCGAGGAAGAACAGGACCAAGATGCTGCCAACATTGCTGTTGTTGAAGAACCGAATGATCTGGTGGTTGTCATTGACGATCCTGAGAAAGAAGAGCTTAAAGAGTAGGATTTTGTTTTCTTCCCGTCTCTTTTTGTAAATCTGGGCGCTTGTGGCCGGTATTTTTTTTTTTTTTTTTAGATCTCTAGGATGTAAGCAAACATTGATGAATATATACTATCCTTGGACGGTAGATCCTAATTGGTCATTGACCGCCAAGGCCTTCGTTTAGATGAAGTTTCTATACACGGCAGATCCACGTAGGTCATGGACCGTTATAAAACTTGTTGACACACGTGATTATAGAAGATGCTCATTTTATTTAATAAAACGGCTCTTCGCGGCTTTTCCGGATTTATTGCCTATAACAATAATTGAAAATGCAACTACTGGCTACAATGCCCATTGCTAAGTAAGTAAAACCTATTGGCAACAATGCCTTATTGCTACCTGTTTGATACCTAGAGCTACTTAGACATAGTACTTATTTAGGACGTTGGCATTCCAACTGTTTTTCAGCAGCTTGCCTGACATATCTTCAAGCCGGTATGCTCCAAGGACGATTTCTACCTCTACTATGTAGGGTCCCTCCCAATTGGTTGTGTGCCTTGCCCATGGCCGCTGTGCATCTGAGTACCAAGTCTCCTTTCGCTATTGGTCGGCTTCGCACTCGCTTGTTTTAGGCCCTGCTGATCCGATCTTTATACACTGTCGACTTTAGTTCTGCGGCGAGTTTTAACTCTGGGTCGTAGTTCAAGTTCCGCCAGTTGGGCAGACCTACTTTGTAACACCCCTCTGGGGACCACGAGCCCGCTAGTAGATATTATCCTCTCTGGGCCCTAGCCCGCAAGGTTTTGCTTTGGAGTGGGAACGACCCACCCAAAAGGCCTCTACTAGGTTGAGGTATCCACCTCTATATAAAGAAGGCTTTGTTCTCCTCAACTTCCGATGTGGGATGGCTTTTACTCCCTTTCCCCACCCCCCTTAAAGGGTGTCTGCGTCCTCGAAAGCACGACAGGACATCGAATTGGGCCCTGGCTCTGATACCACCTGTAACACCCCTCTGGGGACCACGAGCCCGCTAGTAGATATTGTCCTCTCTAGGCCCTAGCCCGCAAGGTTTTGCTTTGGAGGGGGAACGACCCACCCAAAAGGCCTCTACTAGGTTGAGGTATCCACCTCTATATAAAGAAGGCTTTGTTCTCCTCAACTTCCGTGTTACAGGTGGTATCAGAGCCAGGGCCCAATTCGATGTCCTGTCGTGCCTTCGAGGACACAGACACCTTTTAAGGGGGGTGGGGAAAGGGAGTAAAAGCCATCCCACATCGGAAGTTGAGGAGAACAAAGCCTTCTTTATATAGAGGTGGATACCTCAACCTAGTAGAGGCTTTTTGGGTGGGTCGTTCCCACTCCAAAGCAAAACCTTGCGGGCTAGGGCCCAGAGAGGACAATATCTACTAGCGGGCTCGTGGTCCCCAAAGGGGTGTTACATACTTCGACCAGCAACACGCTTCTGCCCTAAAAGCCAGCCTCAAAGGCGTTTCGCCGGTAGCTTCCTTTTCAGTATTCATGTTCGACCATAGTTCGCTGGAATCATGTCTGCCCATGCACCCTTTAGATCATCCAGTCTCTTCTTTAGTGCGTTCAAGATCTGCTTGTTGGTGGCCTCTGCTTGGCTGTTGCTCTGAGGATGGGATACTGACGAGTATGCGAACTAAATGTCGTATGCTTAAGAAGCTTTTGATGGGGCCGCAATCAAATTGGACGCCATGGTCCATGACAATTCCCATAGGAATCCCAAACCTAATGATGACATTTTGCAGATTAACTTCTTCACTTAGTTAGCCGTTATCTTTGCGGTCGATTCTTCCTTAATCCATTTTGTGAAGTAATCGATACCCACAATAAGAAATATTCCTTCCCCAAGATGACGCTGTGAATGGCCCTATAATGTCCATCCCCCACTGAGCAAAAGGGATTGGATTGAGGATCGGCGGCAAATCATTTGTTGGTTGATTAATCATGGTGCAAACCTTTGGCACTTGTCGCACTTCTTCAAATAGGCATCTGCGTCTATCGGCATGGTTGTCCAATAGAATCCTGCTCTGAATGCTTTTAATGCCAATGTTTTTCCACCGATATGGTTCCCACATACTCCCTCGTGTATCTCTTCTATTATTTGTGTGGCTTCATAGGCCGTTACGCACCTTATGAGTGGGAGTGAGAAACCTTTCTTGTATAGCTGACCCTGGAAGACACAATACCAAGTGATTCCCTTCGAAGCTTTTTGGCCGCCATCTTGTCTTCCGGTAGAGCGTCAGTCAGTTTGTAGGCCATTATATCGTCATACTATTCCTTTCCTTGACTGACGGTGTCGATTGTAGAGGGGAAGTGTCAACAATTCTCTCTGACAGTGTCTCAACCATGACGCTCCGCTTCATGTTGATGATACTTGAGCTAGCCAGTTTGGACAGGGTGTTGGCCACTATGTTCTCTGTCCTTGGTACCAGCTTACTCAGGTATTTCTGCATGACAGGCTCTCGAGCTTCGTATGTGCCCTCTATTTGACTTGATACCAGCTGGGAGTCAGTCATCATCAGAATCTTCTTGCCACCTGCTGCAATGCTCAGGCTTATTCCAGTCATGGCTGCTTCGTATTCTGCCTCGTTATTGGAGGCCTTGAAGCCAAAACGGACGGCATTACTAAAAAATCTCCCCTTCTGGAGACGTCATTATTACGCCGGCCCTGCTCCTGTTTGCGCGGCTGAGCCGTCAACTGCTATTTGCCATATGCCGGCAGGTTCAGATGCATCTGCATATGTTGTTTCGACAATGAAGTCCGACAATGCTTGGGCCTTAATAATCGTGCGAGGCTGGTACTCAATGAAGTCCGACAATGCTTGCTCACTTTAGCAATCTGTCGGTCGTATCGCGCTTATGGAGAGCCTTTTCTAAAGGCTACATGGTGAGAACCTGGATGGTATGGGAGTCGAAATATGGCCTCAGTTTTCTTGCCGATTTGAGCACGGCATATGCCATTTTCTCCAGTAGTTCATACCTTTGTTCTGCTCCAGCTAGGACGTGGCTTATGAAATATATAGGGCCTTTCTGCCCCTACTTTTCCACCAGTAGTCAGCTACCATCTTTTCATATACCGAGACGTATTAGTTGCGTTTATCCCCAAGTTCCGGCCAGGTTATCGTTGGCAGTTTCTTGAAGTGCTCCTTGAATTGCTCGAAGGCCTGTTTTTGCTCATCCCCGCATTCAAACTTCTTATTTCCCCTAAGGACTTTGAAGAATGGCAGAGCTTTTTCTGCCAATTTGGAGACAAATCTAATTAGGGCCGCCATGCTGCCTGTCAGCTTCTGGATTTCTCAGATGCTCTTGGGCTCCGGTTGCTCGCTGATGGCCCTGACTTGGTCGGGGTTGGCGTCTATTCCATGCTTGCTTACCATGAAGCCTAGAAATTTGCCGGACCTGACCTCAAACACGTACTTTTTAGGGTTCAGATTCTTTTGATGTTTGCAGAGGGTTGCAAATGTCTCCCCTAGATTGACAACATGAGTCTCCTCTGTGATGCTTTTCACTATGTTGTCATCAACGTATAGCTCCACATTCCGGCCTTTCTGATGCTCAAAGATCTTGTCAACCAGCTTTTGATAGGTAGCATCGGCATTCTTGAGAGGAAACGACAGGGCTTTGTAAGCGTATACCCCTGCATCGGTGATGAAAGCCGCTTTGCTTGTATTAGACTCTAGCAAGCTGATCTGATGGTACCCATAGAAGGCATCCATGAAGCTCAGCAGATCGTGGCCGCTTATGGAGTCTAGCAGTTGGTCAATCCTGGGCAATGGGTAATAGTCTTTAGGGCAGGCTTTGTTGAGGTCAGTGAAGTCTACACACATCCGCCATGACCCATTGGCCTTCTTGATCATTACCACATTGGCTAACCACTCCGGATAGTCACATGGTTCGATGAAATCTGCTGCTAGTAGTTTATCGACCTCTTCTTTGATGGTTGCGTTCTTTTTTGATAAGTTCCTCTTTTTCTGTTTTACCGGTCTTACGTCGTCATTGACGTTCAACTGGTGGACCATAAATGCTGGGTCAATTCCCGGCATCTCGTTTGTGGAGAAGGCAAAGACGTAAGCGTGATCTCGCGGCAGGCTTATCAGGTTAATCTTGACATCAGCTGCCAAGTCTGCCCCAATCTTCACTATTCTTTCCGGTTTGTCTAGCTCAAGGCTAATTTCTTCCGTCTCGCCTTCCAAGCTAGGTCTCGGCAGGTCTGCCAGCCTTCTCTCAAAGTTCTCCATTGACATATCTTGTTTAGCCTTATTCTTTGTCCGGCGCCTTTTCCTTTCTGATGGCGGTGTCTCTGCCGGCCGCTTGTGATCGAAATTCTTGAGAGCCGTCAGGTAACAAGCCCTGGCTGACTCCTGATTCCCCTTGATTTTTTCTGGCTTCCCCTTATTTGAC
The DNA here is from genome assembly GCF_026745355.1 of Beta vulgaris subsp. vulgaris. NCBI lineage: Eukaryota > Viridiplantae > Streptophyta > Magnoliopsida > Caryophyllales > Amaranthaceae > Beta > Beta vulgaris. The sequence continues at coordinate 13,812,996 of NC_079208.1, forward strand.
GTGTAAATCATCGTCAAATGATAGGTGGACACTACTGCCTGCGCATCATGGATCAGAGGTCGTCCAATGATGGCGTTGTAGGCAGCCAGGACGTCGACGACGAGGAATTCAACCATCATATCTCTGGACTGGGATCCCTCCCCGATCTTCACCGGTAGCTTGATGATTCCTTCTGGGACGACAAATGCCCCTGTAAATTCGATCACGGGATACGAGACCGGCTTTAGACATGACACTTCGAGGCTCATCTTTTCGAATGTGTCTTTATACAGGATGTTAGCGAACGCCATCTACCAGTATGCGATGTACCATCGCTTTTGAGATTTGCAGAGATACTACCAAGGGGTCATCGTGAGGGTTGATGATTCCCTTAGCGTCCTCTGATGTGTAGGCCACAGACGGCATGCTTGGGGTGCCGCCCACTGTCCGGTATTGTGATAATTGACTTGGTGCCTTACCTTCTTTAGTCTAACTTTGGCAACATGTATGCTTCCCTCATGCACCGGTCCTCCTGAGATGACATGGATTTTAGTAATCTGGTCCTTCACAGACTTCCTGTTGCCGTTTTCATCCTCTCTCGATGGGAATTTTCGATCAATTCTTGCTTGGTACGCGTGAAGTAACCTCTTCGCATCAAGTCTTCTATCCCGTCTTTCAGGTCCTTACAATCATCGGTGACATGATCGTAATCCCTATGGAACTTGCACCACTTCGATTTATCCCGGCCCTTATAATACATCTTTCTGGGCTGTTGCCACTTGTCGTCTTTCTTGTGGAGCTCGTAGATCTCTGCCCGGGACATTGTTAGAGGTATGTAATTGCAGTAACGGTCAGCTCGCCCTTCCTGACCCTTTTTTATCGAATTATTTACTCCCTCGTGCCGGAATTGTCCAGCTTCTTGTCTTTCCGATACTTGTCTTTCTCCTTTCCATCTCCTTTCGGCCTTTTAGCAGTTGTCGCCTTGTCGAACTCTTCTGCTCGGATGAAGTCGTTTGCCTTCCCCAAGACTTCTGTTAGGCTGGTCAGCTTTTTGCGACCCATGTAGCTTCTGGAAGCAATCCCTTCTTTTAAACCTGTCATCAGGGCTAAGACCGCTACCTCCTGCTGCAGACTAGGGATGGTGACGGGCTCTGCATTGAAGCGCCCCACATAGTCTTTCAAGCTCTTTGAGTCTCCTTGCTTGATAGACATCAGCTCGCCAGTAGTTTTCTCCCTGCATTTGTTACTGACGAAGTGTGTGACGAACGTGGAAGTGAGCTGGCGGAAATCGAAGACAGATGCTTGTGTTATGCTTTTGAACCATGTCTGACCAAGCCCAGTCAGCATAGAGGGAAACACCTTACACCACAATGAGTCGGTATCAGTGTACAGTAGCATATGGCCTTCGTATGCCGAGATGTGATCCTCCGGGTCTGTCTTTGCATGTCGGCATTTTGATCT